>NW_026915095.1:0-257500 GCF_034315485.1 Pezoporus occidentalis | reverse complement strand
AACCACTTGTACACGGTTCTATGAAATTTATTTTGCTCCATAAAGGAAGATACATGCAAAGTATAACACATACAGAATATATTTAAATAACACAGCCACGAGAAATGGACTTTTCCATAATAAGATACCAATACTGCTTTATTTTTTAATTTTTTTTTTTTTTTCTTAAATATATGGTAGATAGTATCACTTCATTGGGAGAAACTGCATAACTACAGGATGTGAGCATGTTCCCACTGCAACTTTAATTTACAGACACTTATATGAAATCCATCTTTTAGTCATTTTTATTATACAATAGGCAGACTACACTAGAATATGAAAAGCAAACTTTTGGACGCATCTATTATCCTAAACGTAAAATGCATAGAGAAAGGTCCTTCTGGTTTGTGCTGCACGTAAATAACTTAAACATTTTATAAGATGGCTTTTAGCAACCATCTCCATCTTTATTTTACATAGAAACACAGATGCAATATATATCCTCATGCTCATACCGCTGCCTCTTCTCTCTACAAACTGTAAATACCCAAATCATTCGAGGTCCTTTAATTTTTGCATACGCATTGCATTTATACCCAAGAAAGGGGGGGGGGGGGGATATTAAAATAAAATAAAATAACCCCCCAAACTGCACAAGGCTTTTAATTATTATTAATTTTTTTCCTCTCTCTTTCTCCCCTCTCCCTCGCCTGCACAGGGGCTGGAGCACACTCAAGTGAAATTAAAATTGGAAGTCAGTTCACGGATTCGGTTCTCTCTGTTCATTTTCTTGAGTTTCATCCTGCGGTTTTGAAACCAGATTTTGACTTGTCTGTCTGTCAGGTTAATGCTCTTACTAATCTCCAGGCGGCGCTCACGGGTCAAGTACATATTGAACAAGAATTCCTTCTCCAGCTCCAGCGTCTGGTGCTTGGTGTAAGGACACCTTTTCTTTCTTCCGCTCTTTGCTGTCAGCCAATTTCCTGTAGTGTTTTCTGCCTTTATATCCTCTGTTAAAAATAACATCGTTACATAAGTATCCGGGGAATGGGAAAGAGAACTTACCCGATTGCATCATTTGGCAAAGCAGCTTCTTTTTTTTTTTTTTTTGGGGGGGGGCGAATAATGAAATAGCTGTATTTAAAATTTTATTTATTGATTTTTTTATTTTTTACATGAGAAGGCAGCTCGCCTCTGGGCAAAGAAAGAAAAAGAAAGGAGCCGGCATGACTTGCTCCCCTGGGGGTTTTTAGGGAGGAAAGAGAAGGTTTGGAGCGGCTTAAGGGGGTGGTTTGAGCTTAGGAGTAAACCGGTGGTAGCAGCACGCACCTTCCACCTCTCAGCTATGCAGACAGAGTGGGGCGGGAGGGGAAACCGCACAGCTCCGCGCACCCCCCAAGTGGGGGGCTGGAGGCTATCAGGGTGTGGATTTATTCTGGCTTCACTAGGCTGGATGGAGGGGCTCAAAATATCACTGCTTAAAAATAATTTGGGGAATCAACGATGGGGCTTTCGAGTCCTTTGCAGGTCTCGGGGTTTGGCCAAGTCACTCTTTGCCACCCCCAAAAAATACATTATTTATCTGGTCTTTGAAAATGAACTGCAGAGGCTGAAGTATTTGCGTAAAGATGTGTTATTTTGGGGGAAAGAACTCGATTTTCGCTCGTTCTGGAGCAGCCTTTCCGTCAAGTGTATTTTTTGTTGTACAAAATAGATTTGTCTTTATGAGCTGTGGAGGCACATATAGGTAAATTCGAAGGTAATTGTAATCCCATAGACACTCTTCTTACTTTACACACTCGTATAGATACGCACACATACACTTTGCAAAGGCAAACGTATTTCACACGTACATAAATAAACACAGGGAATACTTGGGCTTTGAATTTGGTCATGAGAAAATCCTGGCACCAGCAGCCAACATTTCGCCCTAAACTAGAAGGAAAAACAAAGCGGAACCTGCAATTGTAGCAACCTCCCCGGCACCGCATTCCTGCCGGATCGGGAAATCCAAAGAAACAAATTGATTTAGCCAAAGGCACCTTCAAAACGTGCTGCTGTGACATGGACCCAACGCTCGCGTTTGCCGAAAACCTTGAATGCCACCAAGCCCTGGAGATCCCCTTGGAAATCAAATCGCCCCCCAACCTCTCCGGTTACAGGAGAAAAGGTCTGGACCTCCTGCCCGAATAAAAATCCAGGTTCAACATAAACGAAACCCGAAGCTAAACCAGATCTTAAAAGGAAGCAACAGAAAGAGAAGCAAACCAAATCCACCCCAGATTGAATCTGACCATTTGAAACCACCACAACCACCACGAAATGCCTTTTAAACAGTAAAAAACTCGGGGAAACCACGTCTTTCTCCACGCACTCCTTTTGAATTTAACATCCGAAGCGAAGCAAAGCCTCCATCTGTATTTTTTTCCTTTCTTTCTTTCCGCTTCAATTGCAAACCCAACCCGATATCATCTTTATTTCGGGTTGACTCCCACCAAAACCTTTCTTGGCGTGGAGGTTGAAGGCGCTTTGTGCAGATAAGTTTGCAGGGGTTTTGATAACCTTGACTTTGCTTTCTTTTTTTTTCTTCTTGGGTGTGCGTAATTGTAACTCAGCTGTCAGATATTATCTTTTCCCTTTGGATGCGGAATGGTTGGATGCGGAATGGTATTTAAAGAAAAAAAGGGGGGGGTGTGAATAAAAAATTTCAACAGCAATGGAAATAATAAGTATTTATCGGTTCAGCTTTTAAAAAGGCCAATTTTGGAGGAGGGGAAACGCCAGAGGAGAGGTTTTGCTGGTGCCACAACACCGAGACGTGTGTGCGTGGGGGTTCTGCGTGGACCTCCACGCCTGCAGCCTTGCATGCACCCTCTCCACCCCACCCCACATCCACTCTGCTGCTGCTGGAGCCCTAATTATAGCCCAGATCTTGACACACGGCGGATATTTTAATCCACATACCACAGGCAGAGCATGCAAGCCTTTGCTTAGATCTGAGCCGTATTTTCTACCAAGTTTTTAGGGAAATTCAATCCCTCCCTTCACATGATCCCCGCTTATTGACCCGATAGATGCCTCCGAAACCACCTCGCTTCAAATCAGGACAGAACCCAATCCGAATATTCACGCAACAATAGATTTCAAGCCATACGCCAGCTCCACAGAGGAAAGAAAATGTGCTGAATGAAAGCCTCTTTTCAGAAATTCCCAAACTTAAAACATCTGCTCAACACACAGAAACATTTTTTTTTGCCTTCGCAAACAAAACCTCAGTCCGCCAGGAAAAAAAAAAAAGAAAATAAAAGGCAGCTTTTTCCTCTTTGAGTCTCCCAAGGAAGCTTCCAAGCCATGGAATGAGGCTGTGCACAACTCCAGCCTGAGATGGTTGCAACTGCAAATGAGACTCTATGCGTTTTCGGTTTTTTCACCCCATTTTGACACCGAGCAAACCCCACAGAAGACAAATCCGCTCAGCACACAGAAATAAAGCGTTTGCGGAGAAAGCGAGATGAAGGGGGGGGGAACAGGCTTTATCTGCCTTCAAAAACACAACACCACCCCTCAAAGAACCCCCCCACCCCAAGCAACCAAACCCCAAGTCTCTGCTGTTTCAAAGCAAAGCCACCTCACCGCATTCTGCAGCGAGGATTGCAAGGACCACATCATTTTTTAGCACAAATACACGCACAGTAAATTCTTTTCCATGTAAACAGCGCGAGGACGAGTTCTTAAATAGCTCTCTGCTCCCTTTTCTCAGCTCTAAGACACACAGATTTTTGTGAAAAACCCACAAAAGCAACATTTCTCTGAAGTGCATTTTTTCCGCCAAACGACATCAACAATACAGAACATTATTGCGCCAATTTCTGGAGGAGAAGTTGGCAGGGCAGAGAGCACATTACTGCATATTCGCATTACTCTTGCTCTTATTAGCTAAGGATAGTTACTAATTGCTGAAATTAGCTACTGGTAATGAATGATTCCCTTACCTTTAGCTTCATTGTCAGAATTGTCAGTGCTGGTGTCAGTGTTTTTATTCAGCTCTTTCTCTGCTTCCGAAGGACTTATTTTGGGTGCTGGGGCGCTTTTTTCTGTTTTAATTTCGTTCGTGGATGTGTTCTGAGTATTATCTGTTTTTGTGTTTTCGGGGAAACTCACTTTAGCCACCGGGGGAGGCGGAGGAGGAGGAGGAGGTGGTGGTGGTGGTGCTGGTTCCAGATGCTCATTCCTTGGGTTCAGGCTCGCCCTGGATTCAAAACTTGCCTCAAACTCATTTGGATTGCTGCAGTTTGACGTCTTCTCCATGGAGGGGTAACCTTGGCTCGCTCGGTAGTAGCTAGGAACGGGGACTTCATGGTCATTTAGGCAAGACTCAGGCATTTGGTTGGGGTAGAGGGCTGCCTCTGTGGCATTTTTTGCTCTTTTATCAGCGTTATACATACAGCAAACATTCTCTTCCTTGACATTAGTTGGGAAGGAGCAGGATGGGAGCTGTCTTGCAACAGGTTGCTCGATCCTGTACGTATTTTTGGGGTCACACCAAGTGTCTAGCTGAGAAAGGTAAGATGGATAGGTGCTGAGAGACAAGGTAGCGCTATTCACCTCGTCCCTTTTGGAAAGAGACGGGATAATTCCACAGTTCCTCATGACTCCGCAGCTGAAATCGCTCCCAGGCTGCATGTACATCCCTTGGCTGGAGGAATAATTCTCCCCTCTACAGGTACCGGCCAACGAGTCCATCAAAAACGAGTTGGAAGTCACATTGTTGGGACATGACATTTTCAGAGAGGGTTTTTAAGGAGGAATACTCCAGCCAGGGGCTGACATCTTTTTTTTAGGGGGAAAAAATATCAAGCACCATAATTATCCACGCATCGCTCTCCCCCCCTCCACCCCCCCACGTGATGCCCAGGCCAATGAGGATTGAAAATGGCCTTGATGATTCAGACGGGGACGACGTCACGGGGGTCAAGTTGGCGGGACCGGGAGCGGCACCGTGGAGCAACAGCGACATCTGCCAGCACCGGGCCGGGACCTTCACGTTGAACAAAGGCAGAGCCCCGGCGGCCCGCTCCCCTCCCGCCCGTTTGTTTACCAACGGAGCCACGCGTGGAAAGGGGCAAAGGAAAGGGGGAAAACCGCAATTAAATATTTTTTAATGGTTTTTTTTTTTCTTTTAATTAAAGCGGGGATTTGGTAAATTTTAAATGGAAAAAAAAACAATAATCTCAACACCCCCCCCCCTTTTTCCCCCCTTTTCCCCTTCGGAATTCTCTTTTTACGCCCCAAACCTGATTAAAATTTGTAATTCTTGTCTCTTCCCCCCCCCCCCCCCCCCCGCCTCCTTTCTCCTTCCTCCGCTCGGCTGCTCCTTCCTCCCCCTCCGCGGCGAGGCTGGGCGAGCTCCTCTGGGCTGAGCCGGCTGCTGCGCTGCTTCGTCTTGGCGTTATTTTGATGCTTATTACAATTATTCGGGGGGGTGGGTATGTATGGGGGGGGTTGGATGGGGTTTAGGGGGTGCGGTGGGGTGATGCGCCCCGGCGCCGTTTTGCTTTTGCTGTTTTGAGACACCTGGGAAGAGAAAGGGGGCAAACCCTGGGATAATTCAGAGACCCTTCAGCCAGGCATTTCCCTGAAACCCCGAAGCTCCTTAGAGCAGGTTGGATATTTCCCAAGCAGGTTTTCTAATGGAGAAGAACCCTAATTTCCTTTTATTTTCCTTTTTGTTTCTTCGTCTTTTTTTTTTTCCCTCTCAGCAAAGCAGCGTCGCCCTCCCTGACTCCGCAAGGACAGCTTTTTTTAATTATCCACTTTCATTCCCGAACTGTCTTAAGTTTCTGGGCTAAAATGGCATATGTGATGGTGTGCAGGGCGGGGGGAAAAAAGACAATTCCCCTTGGAGAGGAAAAAGGGGGTCGAATTTGTGATCAGGGAGCGACTTTCAGCTGGGAAACTGCGAGAGCGGTGGTGTGGTGGGTTTTCTCCCCTCCTGTCTGTCTGTCTGTCTCCCTGTCTACTCCTTCTTTCTCTCCGGGAAATAACTACGGGGGGGGGGATTAATAAATCTAACCTGGGACTCAGTACATACCATGCAGGAGGCTTTATAGACTGAAACTCTCCCGATTTGGTCGGGTTTTATCTGATTTCTCTTTTTTTTTTTTTCTTTTTTTTTTTTTGTGGGGTGATTTCATGGGGGAAAGTTACTTTTCTCTCCAATATTTTCTCTCTCCTCTTTCGTGGCTCAGTTCCCTGCGATGGCAGCTCAAGTTGTTGTTTTCTTGGGAGTCTGAAATCTGCGAGCACGATCTGATGCTTAAAGTACGACGGAATTCAAACCTTCGCGGTTATCGTGCCCTCCCTCCCAACTTCATATTCTTCATTATTATCTAAATCCTGTGGAAATTAAGCTGTATAGTGGTTGGGTTTTTGGGGTCATTTTCCCCAGCACGTTGTAGTGCTGGTGGATGAACTCTGATTTTAGATGTAGCAGCGGATTAGGGCAATGGCGAATAAATAAATGAAAAGGCAGATTGCCCGGAATTTCAAGATCATTACGATTAGAAAGAGACGGGTTCAGAGTCACTTTCAAGGGAAACAAAAAGAAAACGCCACCTTTCATTAAAAACAAAAAAAAAAAAGAAGGGGGGGAAGAAGAGAGGAAAGGGGGAAAATAAAAGGGGGAGTAAGGGAAAAGAAGGAAAAGAATGGGGACTCAAAAAGAAGGAGGGGAGAAAAATAAGCGGGAAAAATAAGAATAGGAAAAAAAAGTAAAAAGAATGAGGAAAAAAAAAAGGAAAAAATCGTGGGGAAAAAAAAAAGCACATTGAAGGAGAGAAAGTGGAACTTGACCGTTTGGGGTGATTTGTAACGGTTTAGAGCAAAGTCCTGCTTAAATATTCTCACGTCTGCAAGCCTGTTTTCCCAAAGATTTTTAAAAGCAAGGCTGTAAAATTCCCCTCGACTTAACTTTCAAGAGCCTTGCTGGGCTTCTCTCCGCATCAAGTGGGACAGGTTTCAATATCTTAGGCCGAAAAAGCCTAAAAGTGAATAATCCTATTTCGGGTGCCCCCTTCCCCAGCACAGTAAAAGCGTTCGAGGCTTCAGACGCCATTTGGTTCCCCTGGAAAGCTATTTGCGACTTTATTGCCTCTATTTGTGTTATCTGCATAGGTCTTTTTAAAACAGTTTGATAGAAATCGTTCAGTTTTATGATATCCAACGAAAATTCCACATAATATTTATAAGCAAAGAATAAAACTTTAGTACGGGAGCCAATATTTTCTCATTTATAGGTGATGAAATTAAAGACCAGTGCAATTTTGTATTATATTGCGCTTTCTTTTTCCCCCTGTTTGATTTTTTCCCCCCTCTTCTACGTCTTTTCCCCCCATCTTTTACTCTATTTTTGCAGCTGATGTGGCTGGCCAATAATTTATGCTGTTCAGTCAAATAGTTACACATGTGCGTTTTTGGGGACACCAAAAATTGACCTCATAGTTTCCTTTATTGTCTGCCCAAAGATTAAATAGGTTTTCCTGATTTTTTGGTGGTGGGGTCTTTTTTTCGCCCTGTGTTCTGGTGGGTGCTTTTGTCGAAGGAGATATGAAGGAGTTGCATGGAGCACTTCAAACGTGACATTAAATAATTGGAACTCGCTTCTTTGCAGAACCAGGCGCTCTCGAAAGCATCTCGAGCAAAGCTCCTCATCCAGGTTGCTGGAGCGAGGAGGGAAAAAAAAAGGTGGTGGAAACCTCATCTTTTATGAATGTGTAAACCCTGCGAGTATAAAATAAAGATTTACACCGATCACAGGCATTTTGTTTACCAGTTTTGGTCAGCGCAAGCTACCGATGTGAAGGTTTGAAGGGTTTCAAGCCTATTTCCGAGTTGATAACCAGCATCTTCGGGAGCAAAGGGGGTTGAGCAAATATAATAGGCGATTATTCCTCAAAATATGACTTGGATATATCCGGAAACTTCACCGTGATGGGTTTTTTTTTGGCCATGGAAAAGAAAGTTGACGTTAGGAAGCAGCACAGAGGCGTCTCCAGGAGAGCGAATATTGTTTAAAGTTAAAAATAATTAGAAGTATGATAAACATGGGTCATTAATGGAAAGAGAAATAAAATTCATCAGCCTAAGTGGAACCCCCGTTGGGAAAAATGCTTTGCTCTAATTACAGAAAATAAATACGAACAAATGCTATTAAAACTTAAAAGGAGAGAGCCTGCCCGTGGTAAGGACTTTAATAACCTGCTTGGAATTTTACACACTTTTTGGGGAACCACGCACACGTCGTCCCAGTCTCATGTGTGGGGCTGCCCGTGTGGGTTCACCAGGGCCTTTTTGAGCCGCTTTAGGGTGTTTTAACCATTGACCTACGAGACTCGCACTCCCGAATGAAGTGGAGTTTTGCCTTTCCTTTCCCGGTTCTAGGGGTGTCCCTGTATCCCTCCACCGTCCCCAGCACCACAGAAGCAGCAATTGCCCACAAACACCCCCAAACAGGCGCTGTGGTGCCAGGGAAGCCTCTCTAGGCACGGACGAGCGGACGGGAAGGGAGAAAAGATGCCAGAAAATCCCCTCTTCTGCCCATCACCCCGAGGAGTATATAAATGTCTACGATTTCCAAGACAAAGCATCTCTCAGGCTTCCCCGGAATATTTTACCTGTCCCCTTTTCAATCTAATTATTTAACCGTGAGTTATGTGTAGAAAGTGTTTCTTATACCCATTGTATTTTTTACCAAGTTTTTCTTACGTTTTTATGACAAACATTCATTTTCTCTTCGAGGAAGTATTTGGTAGCAACACTTTAATGATTACCTTAAATTTGTATTTCTGCCCGGTATTATGCCCCATGTTGTAGCGGAAATAATTCTGATTTATGACAAAGTACACTGGAGTACAATAACAGCGATGCAAAAATAAAACCCACGCCTTTATATGTTGGCTTAGAAACTGTAAACTATCACCACAAGAAATCTATCAAACTTTACAATCCCTCTTACCCTGCTTCCTTCTTTCTGAGTAACTTAAGTCAAAGAATTATGGAATGATATTATGTTCCTTGAGGTGGTATTGAAAACTGCGTTCAAGCTTTCCTACCCCCAACATAGCACCCATGTTCTGGATGGAGTTTGGACCCTTTTTCCTTCCCCTTTGATCATGAAGGCGAAATTTGGAAAGAGTAATTTATATAAAAGCGAGCGCAGGCAGGGTGACAGAGCCCAACGACGTGACACGGGGATTTCGGAGGAGTTTATTCAGTGCTGAAATGTTTCCTTTAATTTTCCAACCGCGTTAACAAACTTAAACATTGCCCCTCCTCCAAAAAGAAAGAAAGAAAAAGAACAAAAGGGGGGGTGTTGGGGGGAGAAGGACATAATTATTTCTCACAGAGGTGGGAAAATCCGTGTGGGAGCTCTGAAAATGTTGGATTATTGCACGTTTGGAAAATTAAAGGTGAGGGGTTTTTGTTGCCGTGTTTCACTTTTTTTCTTGGCCTGGGAAGTGCTGATGTGGTTTTTAAGCTGCAGAAGTGAGCGGGTGATGGTAATGCGGATTTTGGAGAGCTCCTTTTATAACATTTAAATTAAAAATAGAGTGAAGTTGAAGGAGGCGAAGAGTAACGATGAAAGGTAAAAATTGGAGACAATAAAGGACGTGCTAAAATGTGGCTCTGCCCCTGGAAGTGAAGAGCAAACCTCAAAGAATCCCAATTTTTCACATCTGACGATAGAAAAATGATTCCTTTCAAACTTTGTCCAAACGCTGATAATTTAACAGGCATCTTTGAAGCGGCAGCGCTGCTCTGTTGAACGCCTCAAAAATAAACGTTATTGTTGTCATTATAATTTAATAGAATACGGAGAGCACTGCGAGGGCAGGCGGTCAGCGCTCACGTTTCTCCTTCCGAAAGAAAAAAGCGATATTTTTTTGGGGAAAAACCCTACAAATTTCACACCTACAACACAGAAATAAGCTGGAGAGCGCAGAGCTAAAGCCTGACCTTCTCAATTTGCTATATTTGCTTAAATTTGAGGGTTTCTACCTTCTAAACCCAGACCGCCCTAGAGGTGGAGAGTATTGAGAAATACATGTGCAGGGAGGGGATTTTACTTTAGAAAAACACTATAATTCCCCCTTTTTACATTCTCGCAACTATTTTTCCCATACCTGGAGCCCTCACCCCGAGATAAAACCTCGAGTGTCTCCCTCTTTCTTAACCACACGCTTTTCACAACCCCCGAGGAGTTTTGGCTTGGTTTTAACCGTCATTTCTCCAGTCACATACGGTTCATATCAAGCACATCTTTACAGCAGAGGACTGCAGCTCTTCTTGAGCGTCTATCACTTAATTCAAAGGAAGGCATTAGGCCGCTTTTGAACAATTAAAACGAACGAATTTACTTTGCTACTTGTAGCACATAAACAATTGTGATGTTTACATTAAGGCTTTCCCCCCACCCCTTTCTTTTTTTCCCCCCAAATGAATAAAGTTTTTTATGGGCCCCATCAGCAATATGTTCCAGCCTAATTCCTCAACTCCAGATAAAAAAAAAAAAACACCACACAAACCTAAAAGCAGAGCCTTATGAGGTTGCAAACCACATTCTCGTGGTTTCATGTTGTAATTTAGAAGTTATCAAAAGCAGAGAAACGTGCTTCCATCTCCCATGTGCTGCGCATCCCCGGGTTCCCCAACTTTAGGAAAGGCAGCTAAGCCAGGCCTTAATAAGCCGCCATTTTGGGGCAAAATAATATAAGTCATGTTTTCCTATATTCCCGAAGAGTAGAGTGGCAGCAGAGCTTCGAGCTCTCCCCCCATCTCCAGTCTTGCTTTTCCGGGAGCAATATATTTTGGGGGGTTATTTGTTCGGGGGTGGGCTGTTCATTTATGGGAAGCTCCCTTTTTCTAAGGTCTATTTATATTTTGAGGCCTATTTAAATTTTTAGCTCTTTATTCTTTAGGTCTACCTATTGCTCTTCTTATTGAGGGAGTCTGGTTTTAGTGGGTATTGAACTTTTTCTTGAGGGGGGCTGGGTGTTCTAAACGGCAATTCGCAATTGCCTCAAATCCCCAATTCCTTCCCCAAAGTTTCCTCCCTCTCCCTCCCGCTCTCTTCCCCTCCCTCCTTCGGCCGGTGGCTTTGCAATATTTCAGCAGCAAATTCGCCTCCGGTCCCCCCTCGGCAGAGCGGTGCTTCCGAACCGATTTAATCGCCTTTCGCCAAAGTTATAGGCCACCAGGGTCCCCGGGAGAGGGCTCCAGGACCTGGGGGTCGCTGCCTGCTTGCCTGTACCCGGCCCTGCCTCTCTCTTTGCTCCTCGAAAAGTTCCTCATCCACAAATAAATGAATTCACCCTGGGATCCGCAAGCGAGGATTAGCTCAATTGATGGTCGATTCGAGTCCACTTGCCAAAACCACTTTCTTCTTCGCTTTTGCGAAATCCCAGCGCTGGCCAAGCTGCAAACCAACGTCAAACCCGCGAGGAAAAGTGGAACTGGCCAAAAGGATGGATTTCCCCTCCTGGCTATTTTCTCTCCCCTCTTTTTTTTTGTCGCTCTTGCTGAGTTGTTCAGCTGAAGTTGTTTATTTACACGCCACCGAGGAGGTTTCGCCTTAGCACACAGTCAAGTTGACGTGCTCCAGCCCTGGCACCTTCGGAAGAGGCAGCGTGGGGTCGTGGGGTGCTGGGGG
The DNA here is from genome assembly GCF_034315485.1 of Pezoporus occidentalis. Taxonomy (NCBI): domain Eukaryota; kingdom Metazoa; phylum Chordata; class Aves; order Psittaciformes; family Psittacidae; genus Pezoporus; species Pezoporus occidentalis. Next base: position 245,811 of record NW_026915095.1, on the reverse strand, counting down.
TGCAAGTGGGTGAGTGTGCGCTGGTTTGCGCAGTCTCGTCCGACCCAACGAGCATCTGTGGACACTTTCATCCAGTATTTGCAGCGCTAACAGACCCCCCCTTCCCAACCGGGCTTTTCTTTTCTTCTTTCTTTTTTCCTTTTTCCCCCAATTTATTCCCTTTTTTCTTTCATCCTTTTCTTTCCTTTTTTTTTTTTTAATTTATTTTCTTTGTTCTTCTTTTCTTTTTTCATTTCTTGTCTTTCTTTACTTCCCTCCCTTTTCCTTTCTTTTTTCTTTTTTTTTTTCCATTTCCTACATTCCCTTTTTCCTTTATTTTCTTTCCCCTTTTCTTTTCTTTTTTTTCTTTCTTATTCTATTTTTTAAGTTAAATTAATTTGCTTTGTATAGAAGCCAATTCAAGTGAACAGTATTATCCTGCAAGAAGCCAATTAGAAGCCAACCCCCTCGCCTTCTTCCCTCTCTGCAATATTTCACAACAAAGTCACCAAGAGCTGCTTCCAATATGTTGTATATGAAATCCAGGGAGCAATAGGAAACAGGTTGGGTTGGTGTGTTTGTACGTCACATGGAAAGGGCTTTTGTAATTAGTCTGGGTGTCATTAACGTAGAGCACAGAGCGAGCTCCCAGCCTATGAGGGAGGCTTTATTGTGATGGACATCCGAGGTAGGAATAAAAGTTGATGGAAAAGCCAAAATGCGTGCTGGGAATTCAAAAAAAAAAAAAAAAAAGGAGGAAAAACTTGTAAAAGTTTTACGCCAAACAAAGTTATAAAAACTTTTCATGCGTTAAGATATCAAAAGGTTTATAACAATAATAAAGAGTGTGTGCCGTGTGTGTTAAATCTGCTTCGAAACGCATTAAATGCTGCGCGGCTGAGTTAAATATTAAGCATCATAAACGCCACGCGGGGTTCAAAATTGGAGTTCTAGGTGTTTGGGGTTCTTTTTCTCCGGGGGCAAAAATGTGGGGTCCCCCCACCCCAATTCTACACACACATACCCCCCCCGGCTCCCTGGAGGCGGGGCGGCCGAGGAGCAGAGACCCTCTCCTACTCCGCTTTATTACGAAAGGGTTAAAGGTGATGGACTTGACTTTATTGAAGTTCAAAGACATCATATATTCACATTTTTCTCCCTGTGGGTCTCGTTCCCAGCCCTGCACCCCCAGGCCCGCCCTGGAAAACCCCTCGTCGTGGCAATTTTCGGCTTTTTGCCCTCAAAAACCCGACGCTGGACCCTCCCATCGCCTTGCCGCATATTGTCACCCTCTAGAGAGGTGCAAGCACACTGGAAAGGGAAATACATATGTCCTAACCCCGTTCTGCTTGTACTCTCTCCTATTGTGGTACCCAGAGCATCTTCAGTGACCCCCCCGCTCCGCCAGCCCCTTCTCTCCCGCCCTCCCCAGAACATTAACAGCCCTTTTCCTACATGGCACTGATGCTTAATGCTGCTGTAAACTCCCACATGGTCTATAAACTTGGATTTTACAACTGGCATTCCATTTTAGCTCGCGAAAACTTTGAACTAGGCCTACAGTTTCATTGTGCTGCAGTTGAACTGGAGCCTTGGGAAGGAAGGGGGGGGGAGAAAGGGAAGGAGGGGGAGAGAGAAGAGGTAGAAAAAATAAATTCCCTGGGCAAGACTCCCTTATTTGTTTACTATTTACTGCGGAAGTCTTTTCCTTTAGCCAGACGGGGTAATTAAGAAAAATTAAGCTGTTTAGTGCTGCAGTCTTTATTACAATGTCTAGACTAGCCGCTTTTGTCCGGACAGCCGCTGCTGTTACGGAGCATTAACTGCCGCTTCTGACCTCCCGATATTCACCTTATTGCACCTCTCTTTAGTTTTCCTAACCTTGGGAAGGTTTAGCAAACACTCATTAAATAAAGGTGCTTTTTTCCCCCTTTTTTTGGGGGGTGGTGGAGGCTAAGCCCCCTCCTCGCTCCCGGCGTGCAGCTACATCTGCCAGGAAGATGGCTCCTACCTTAATCTCGGCTAGTTCACTTCGCAACCCACCAAAAAAAAATATCCCTTTTTACGCCTAGTTTATTGAATATAAAGCTTAGGTGAGATTTTAGGCCGGGGACAAGCGCCCTTTCAGTTCTCGAGCTTTGCATAAATAAATATAAGGAGCTAAAGAAGCCGTCTGCCATCCTCCAAGCCCTCTTTTCCCCCCCTTTCCCACTCTTTTAATGAGAAACATGCCTCTGAACATCCTTTCAAGATCATATCGTGGTGCAATCACGAGTCTATCACGAAAGCTTGGAGTTGTTTTGGGTTTAATTGCGCGGGGGGAGCACGGGGTGGGGGGGGAGGCGGGTTGGATGGGTGCAAACGAAGAGCGTTTTTGTGGGTTTATAATTTTCTTCCCCCTTCCTTTGTCAAATAAAATCAGAAGACACCATCAAAGGGGTTTTCATTCAACAGGGTTGTATTTAAAAGCAAGGATGAGAATTTTACAAGAACACGCTCGATGGATGGGAATATAATGTGCTGGGTTTTGGCTGCTGGGGGGTTCTTTCCCCCACCACCAGCTCTTTGTCCCACCCGCCCCCCCCCCTTCCATATGCACAATCCCATCGCTCCATATCAGAAAGCAGAAGAGCATCCAGCTTGAAAACCTCAAACGTACACCCCCTCCCCTTAATAATAGTTAAAAAAAACCCTCTGAAATGTTGTATTTACACCAAATACATGCACCACGTCACCAACGGCATCTTCGGGATTCCTTTGTCCTCGACATCGGTGTGCTGCTTTCAGACACTGCGAGAAAAAAGTCATTGTGCAAACAGGGGTGGGGAGGAGAAGGACCAAAAAAAAATCACTTTTATGCCCCGCGCCTGGGAGTTGAACTTGTTTTCCTTAAGCGGGAATTTAAGGACTTGACTTTGCATTTGTGCTTTGTAAGTCGAAGGTATCCTTGACTCACGGAAACGCAGCTCGTTTCTCGGTGTAATTAGAGTTGCATTCATTGTTGGGATTTTGGGGATTTTAAAGAAGACTAATATATTGTTCTCAGGAAAACGCGAAAAAAAGAGATTAACTACAACCGGAAAACAGCGAAAGACATCTGGAGCCAAATCCAGAGCGGGATTACTGGGCCAAGAAAAATCCTATAAATTTCAATTCGCTGATGAACACAATGAACTCCACACCAAACGTGTGCACCAAGGTGGAGGTTTCATATTAATACCAGTCCTATTAGAGCAGATTGCAGTGAGTCCCATGAATATGGATGACGATATTTCTGATATGCATTCAGGTATTTAAACTCCTATGGAAGAAACCCACACCACAATGACCGCAAAGAGGCTTTTAAGAGGGGAGATTCTAATAAAATGGTCAAATAAAATCATAATGTAGAACAGCTTGCAGTGTCTTTATTTGCCACAGAATTTCACAGAGTGTCCCGGGGACTCACTTTACATACACAAAGATATTTGTTTTTTTTTTTTAATTATTATTCTTTCTCAGGATTTTTAGGTTTTTTTCCTCTCTTGTTCTTCGTCTCCCATTTACGGAGGGGAGAAGTGGGGGGGAATTCAAATAAAACACTACAAAACGTATTTACAAACCATATCAGAGACAGTTATTGCAAATTTTCGCCTGGATTTCCCCCCCTCTACGGACGCCAAATGTAGAAATGATACTGCAGGGAATATATATATGGATATATACGCACACGCTCCCACATATATATGCATATATATCTTTTTAGATAAAAAGGGTGGGCGGAGGAGGTGGAAATAATGATCTTCCTTTAGAACAGAGATGAGCGGGGTGGGTGTGAATGTGCACACACACACACACACACACACATAGAAGGACACACATGTCTCTGTGTGGATTCACACACGCACACTCACTCACCCAGATGAAGTGATTTGATCCTACAGGGAGACTTTGGCCGCTCTTGTGATAACACAGCTGCATATTGAAACCACCGTGGTAGTAACACCCAGCACTGCGATTTATTCAAACGGACAGGGTGCCTAAATAATAATAATAACAATAAAAATAAGAATTAAAAAAAAAGAAGGGGGGGGGGAATCCCAACCTGTTCAGGGAAGGAAAAAATATATATATAAAAAAAAAAAAGAAAAAAAAAGGAAAAAAGTTAAATAAAATGTTCATGGAATTCAAGTCCTTGAAGCGGGAACTGACAGAAAAATCTCACTCCTTTTGTTACTCAGCGCTGTCCCAGACATAGTAACATATAAGTAACGAAAAGGCTTAAACTTTGAGGTTGCTTTGTCGACTCAAAGGGCAAAGCCCTGCTCGCAACTGTTCCTTCCTCGACACACCGACCCTTCACCAGCAGAGGGGATTTCAAAAGATGTTCACAACAAGGGATTTCCAGAGAAATACTGCAGGCGGTCTCTGCTTAGTTTTTTTTCTTTCATTCTTCTGTTCTGAAACCAAATTTTAACCTGTCGGTCAGTGAGATTTAACATCCTAGACAACTGGAGCCTTTTCTCTTTGTTTATATAGACATTGAAGAAAAATTCTCTCTCTAGCTCTCTGATCTGGAATTTCGAATAGGGGCATCTCTTCTTCCTTGTTCTGGGAGCACCTTAAAAGAACCAGAAGGCAGGGTAAACATCCTAAGGAAAGGCAAAACACAGACTCATCTTCACAGCTGATCAGATAAATAGGAGCAGCTTAATAACTCCGGTTATTAATGCAAGGAGGGGGGAAGACATCTTCCAGCAGTTCGCCTATTGTTAAGGGTAGCAGAGGTGAGGTTACACAGGGTCTTAAGGACCGTGGTGGAATCATTTTCCCACTGCACGGGGCTTTATGCAGGCACATGCAGAGATTTTCGGTGCTTATTTATTGCTTAAATAAGGAACAGCCTTGGACTGGAGGCAGCAGGCTGCTGGAGCAGGGTTAGAGAGGCTGGGAAATCAAAAAGTAAAAAAGCCCCACGCTCAGCTGCAAATCTGTTATCTGTATAGAAACAGCATGAGCAAGGTTGGAATCAGAGGAACTAGATATTACGTTCCGCATAAGTTTTTTATTAACTCCAGTCCTCGCCACACACGCAAAAAGGAATCAAAGTCAAAAAAGAACTTTGCATCTGAGCTGCAAAAGGGGACTTGCACCACGAAAGCAAATAGGAAAACACGACAACCCTCCCCTCTTCCCAAAAAAGCCCCACGCTGAACGCCAACTTGCAAGGTTGCCTGGATCCAGCCTCTAAAACAGCTCCAAGACTGCCTAGAAAACGTGAGTGCATGCAAAAAACATCCCCCCCCCCGAAGACCCAAACAAACAGAGACGTAAGTAAAAGCCCTTCCTGACAAAAGCTGGACGCTCCACTTGCCTCGAAGGAGAATAAATGCCACTTTAAACTGAAAAATCGAAGGGAACGCTCAGCTTTGCCTGCGAATTCGGCAGATTTCCCCCTTAGCACTGCATCCCCAGCAAGAGAAAAGACTCGACATACAGTTTTAATTAAAAAAGGAAAGAAAGAAAAGGGGGGGAAAAGCCGCCCCGAAGATTTTGCATGCATCTTAGTGCCTAAAAGAAAGCACAGGCAGCTAAAGTAGTGTTCTGCCCAATTGCCTTTTACCCTCAGCAACCCGGGACCAAATCCTTTTAAAATGCTCATGTAAGTTCATGATCAAAGTTAATATTTGTCACGATGGTGTGCTTTTAAAATTTCACAGACTCTAAGATACTGTGTCTGCACCTAACATCTCCATTTTTTTCAAAGAGCTTTTCCCATCGTAAAAATTCTTCTCGTTGGAAGAAAGAGCTTTGTAGGTTATAATAAAATCCTTTGAATGCTTATAAAACTCCACATAAAATTTGACCGACAAAACACACGGGCTAGTCCCTTAACCTTTCCATTTACTGCTCTACCTACTCGAATTGCTGCTTTTGCTTCCTTCCTTGGTGACAGAAGAGGACGAGGCTGAAGACCCTGGGTTTGTGTTTTCCTCCTCATCTTCCGGGTCTATACCTTGCTCTCCGCGGGATGACAGTGCGTGGGGTTGGGACTCTGCCTCCACTTTGCCCTCACCCTTCTGCAGGCAGCTCTCAGCCGGATTTTCCGCCCCACAATAGGCATTTTCGAAGAAGCGGTCGAAACCTTGGGGCAAGACAGTGTTTTTGTTCATGCTGGTGTAGAATCCCGTCGGTGCCGGGTGGTTGGAGCTGGGGTGGTGGTGGCTGTACACGCTCTCGTTTTTCATTAGCATTTCGGTCATGGTGGAAGGCGGGATGCACTCTCTATGCATCAGATCTTCTGCGGAATAACACGAGGCGTAATTGCTGCGGTGGTGCCATTTACTCGAGGGGTCTAGACCATAGGAGACCTCTCGCACGGGCTGCACTTGCGAGAGGTTGGTGGAGTAAGGGTAGGAGATTTGGCGAGAGGGGGCCTGTGGCAAGAAAGATGACACAGTTGAAAATTCAGGGACGTAATAGGTACAGCTGGGGAGGTAGAGATTGGAAGCGCAACCTGCCCTTTCTCCAAACTCAGCGCTCCTCTCCTTACGCGACTGGGAGCAGAAGTTGCCCAGGTTCACCGAGTTAAACATCTTTCTCCTTTTCTTCCTCCTATAGCTAGATGTTTGGGATCCGATGTGCGGAGGGGAAAAAATTTGGGAAGGCGAGATGACGCGCTATCCGTCTTAGTCGCTCCGGCGGACACGTGATCCAAAGTAGATATTGTCATATATCAGTTTGGAGCACTTAGATGCGTAGGAGTGGTTCACTTAGGTAAGATCTCAGAGGTTCAAACGATTGGTTTGCAAACACCGCAGAAACATTATGAAAATCAAGGGCAGATTTGTATTCATTTTCCTGAAGGCACACCCCTTGTAAGCACTCGCAGCAGAACAAGTACAAGGGGCGGCTTGTGAAGTTGCTGCCTTTTTTTTTTTTTCTTCCTTTTTTTTTCCTGCTTTTTTTTTTCCTTCGCCTTTTTTTTTTTTTTTACCCCTTGCCTTTTCTTTTTCCCTTGTTTCTTTTCCCCTTGCCTTTATTTCCCTTGCCTTTTTTCCTTTGCCTTTTTTCCCCGTGCCTTTTTTCCCTTGCCTTTTTCCCCCTTGTTTTTCCCCCTTCCTTGCCCTTCTTATTTTTTCTTGCCTTTCCCCCCCCCCGTGCTTTTTCTTTTTATTTTTTATTTTTCTTGCCTTTTGTTTTATTTTCCTGGTTTTGTTTTTTTTTTCCTTTTTCTTTCTTTTCCCTCCCCTCCTTCCTATGTGGATTCCGCTTGCTGCTTTTCAGCAGGGTTTGGAGATGGGGTGTGGGCGATTTGGGCTGGGGAGGAGGAGGGAGGGAGGGTCCTAGGATGCTCGACCGGTGCTTTTCCACCCTTTTAAGAATATATCTTGATTCCGATGATTATTCTAATTTATTATGATGGCTATTTCTATCCTTAGAAGTGTTCCTGAGTAGGCTGTAGGTAGCTCAATAAAATCGCTGGAGACGCAGAAGTAAGTTTTCCAACATTCCCCAAACCCTTGCTGCAGGCGGGAATGCCCAGCTCTCCCTACAGCTGGGCTGCTAAATTCTAACTAAATCTCTACTATCTGGGAGTGAGGGGGTGGGTGCTAATTAACAAGCTTCTAACATACGCTAATTATGTTGATCTCTGTGTGCGCATCAACTATACATCAACCAAGTTGGCGTGCTTTATGGAGAATATACCATTTGAGCAGTGACAGCATGCGGGGGAACGTGTGAAGTTTCCAACTTCCGAGTTAAAGCAGGCCTGGCTTAATGACTTTTGATATCGAATTAGTGATATATCAAGGCATAGAACAAATGAATTAAGTCAATGTCTAATAAATATTCGAAAACCTCCTTTAATGTTTGGTTAAATATTTATTACGTAAGAGTGGCATATTGAATATTTAATGCAATTGTTTATTGTCAATCAATGAATGTACTTTCACCAATACTCGCATCATTTATTCTTCCAGCTGAATTAAAAAAGATATTCTTATTAAAGTCATTTGTCTTCTATCCTGTGTCCCGGAGCCTCCTCTTGCTCTGCCCTTGTGCATTTTCAGACTAAAAAATGCAGATATCGAAGCACTGCCAGAGTTTTGCAAAGAATTGTTAGGCGGAAGGAAAGAATGACATGGGAAAATGATAATAATTCAAAAACCTCTTCTGCAAACCCATTGGAAATGTGCGCCTCAAGGACGTGCAACTTCCGCGGCACCAGGCTCCGAGGGGTTAGCCCATTTAAATAATCTTAAAGGAACGAATTTGTCTGCAACAATTGGGCACTTATCGGGTTTTCACCTGGATAGGAAATCGTCTGCTTGAGGTGGAAAAGCTTTCTTTGCTGAACAGAGGCGGCTGCTGATTACATCTATAAATGAAAATACTGCAGCGCATCCCTCGTTTTTTATCCTTTTCTTTACAGGATGCCACCGAGGCATTTTTTCCCCCCTTGAATTACACATTTTAAAACGCCCAGTAAGAGGAAGAATAAATAAAAATACTGAATTATCCAAGCGTAAATGCGACCTAAACTCTACCTTGGTGCGTTGGATACTCCGAGCAGATCTGATGCACCAGGAGAGAGCGAGAGGCGTTTAGAGAGAGGATTTTGCTAAATCGAGTTGCAGCAAATTCAAAGAGTAACAAGGGAGAAAAGGCAAATCTCAGCCGTCCAGCAGCAAAAGCCCCGGCTGCTGCAGCCTTTTTGCTTTGCTCCCCTAACAACTCATGCATAAATTCACCTGAAAATAACCAATTCACCAAAAAGGAGCAACAGAGGGTCCCAGTCCTGCTCGGGGGTGTCCCTCCTGGAGCTGGGCATTCCTGGGAAGCTCCTTTTCCACTTCGCTCTTCTCTATTTAATTTGATTTAATTTGCTAGCACCCAACCTGCTGTTAGCACTTTAACCAGGGTGGTTGCTTAATTCGTAGGGGAGAAGGAGCGAACTGGAGACGAAAACGCACCTTCTCTGCTACAAATACAAATAACCTGCAGTTCTGCAGCAATACAAGGGGGAAATAAGGAAAAAACAGATTATTTTCACAAGAGAAAACAGCCTCACAAGTCCGTACCTTGCAGCCGAGCAGAGAGCAAAGGATTTCAAGATGCCTGAGCGGAAAATAAGACGGGTATTTCAGTAAAGCTTTCCAAACTATAGTGTTTATCAGGCGGTGTGCCTGGATTTTTATGTATTTATTAGAAAATCTTGAAGGAAAACATGGCGGCTTCGCATGTTAAGGTTGTGGGCTCTTCCTCACTTTGAGCCTTCCTCAGCCTCTAATGCCACGATGCACTCCTGATCATCTATTCCCATTAATTTCTGGATTCTCTCCCTCCCCTCTAGCTTTGTATTTTCTGTTTAAAGAGCTGCTCTCATAAATCCCTTTTTATAAGGGATCAGGGCATGCGAGAGTCTCTGAACGCGTGTGTGTGGAGACAGAGATGTACACACAGATAAATACCTCTGGAATCACAAAATGAGCTGCGTTTTCCTCTCTCATGCGCCGTTTGGCTGATGAATATATATATATATTCATATATATATATAGGCAAGAGCTCTGGCTGCAGATACGGATTTCTTCAGCTTTGTCATCCACCCTATTTTATGACTTAGATGTCGTTTTTGGCAAAACTTTTAATTAAAGTGTCAGCGATCTTTTAACTTGGCTTTTTATGGACCTATATTAATACTAACTACAAACTAATAATGTTAAGCTATTGTTTATGAGTGTAATTATTTTTTCCCCTGTTCCTTCCTGTTTGCAACCTGCGTGGAGGATCTTCTCCCTCCGATTAAAAGGGTAAAGGCTCTAAAATACACAATTTTTGTTATATTTAGTCCCATCTAGGTTCCCTTGGAAGGCTGTAAGCATGAAGCTTTGCACCCAGAGGAGGAATTCGAGGGGGGGGGTTGGAAAAAACCAATATCCCAGCAGCTCTTTAAACCCAAACCAAAGCACATCTACCCCCCAAAATACCCCAACACAAGAGCAAAGGAGCAAAAATCCGTGTGGCACAAAACTCGCCGTCTCTCCTCTAGGTGCGTGAATAATTTATGGCTCTTCGTAGGTAAATACATCTAAACCAAGTCCTGGTGTCGTTTTGGGGTTTTAAACCCGGTTTAAAGGGTAGGATTTGCCTGCTTCCTGCGAGGAAGCAGAGATGAGGCAGCTGTGGAGTCACAGCACTTGAATTTGACCACCAAAGTGACCACCATAAAACGGAATGAGGGCTGGCGGCTCGCATTCCTTTTGGTTGCCCTTCAAAAAAAAAAAAAAGCAAATAACTTTAAGGCATAGCCTTAAAGCATCCAGAGCATTTCAATCCCTTCGGTTTTTAAACCTGCTTCATTTCCTAGCGAATGGAGAAAGGTTAGAGCGTAGAGGGGCAAATTAAAGAAAAGCTGTATTTGCGCTCTTGAAAGGGGGAAAAATAATCCAGGGGAACTTGAGAAGGGGGGAGAAAGGGTCTGATTTTCTTGATTTTGAAGTGACTGTGTGTATAAGATGAAACAAGAGGACTTTCCCCCCTTTATTTACTTGTGTCTTAGCCGGAGGGAAGGAAAAAGAGGCGCAGTGCCGAACTCCTCTCTCCTTGCGCCTGTTCCGCAGTTCTAAATACCCAGCTTTATGTTGGCACCTGAACCAGAGACCTTTTTCTACCCAAATTTCCCCAGCACACAAAGCAAAGTGCAAGGGGAGAAAAAAGAAAATCAGCCCCTCCCAAGCTATTCCCCCCCTTGCTCCGGAGTCCACACTCATTTGCCTGATATAATGCAAACACTTAACACATTTAACAGCGTTTTCAGCAGGCAAATAGGCTCAAGGCTGCTGAGATGTGTTTTGCGTTACTAACAGGAATTTTAAAGGGATGTCAGAGGCATTTCGTGACCAAAAAAACATTGTAGCAATTGTACCCAAATCAAAAAGTTGGAGTTGTGAAAGCTGGCTTTAGCTGATCTGTGTAAACATCTGAAGTTATATTTTGGTTTAGGTTAATCCTGTACTTGAACTCTTCTCAATAAATCATTCATCTATTTTTTTTCCCCTCCTTTTTTTTTCCCCTTCCACTGGGTAGAGGAGATATTATTTTTGTTTCCTTCCCCTCAAAGCTGGGGTTATTTGAAAGCCATGTAAATTTGTTAGCAACCTCCCAACCTCGCTCAAAAACTTGTTTGTAAGTATTGCCATAAAGAAGCCTTTGTCTGAGCCTGTACAGTAGGAAAACTGCTGAATGGAGAGGAAAAAGGAGGGGGCAGGGGGATGCTAGAAAATAATTGAAAATATTAGATTTTATACCAACCTGGCTTACCACGTTACTCATTGCTACTCACTTCTGCTCTCAAGATAGCTGATGCAAGAGCCTGAATCTTTCCCTATTGCAGCCAGTTGATGAGAGTTTGCATTGAAGGGATAAAAAGAGTGGAATTTTCCCAACCTGCAGTGCTAACCTGTGCTCACTCGGGGTAGAAACGTGGTGCTGGGGAGCACAGAGCACTTCTGTAGCAGCTGCATCTCCCCGCAGCTGGAGAGATGTGCTTCGCTTTTGCTAAATAGGCTCCAACTTGTGATGTCTAATGACTTTGGCCTATCAGATGTTCTCAGGGTGATTTTTCCCTCCCTTCCACGACGGTATTACAATTACTTCCTCAGATGGACTTCAAAAAAAAAAAAGAGAAAGAAAGGAAATTCGGGCCAGTAAACAGATCACTAGACACCACGTATGTGTAGAGGAAATCTGAAGGGAGAGACAATAGCTACAAGTGGGAAGCGCTTGGAAAATATTATAGCCCCCAAATGGCAGAGATAAATTTAATTGGATGGACGCCAGGCTGCGAAAGAAAACTATATAAGCTGTGAACAATTCAAAGGGGGGAAAAAAGGAGAGAGAGGAAAAAAAAGTCTACTTAGATCTCTCTAGACCTGAGCTGCAAGTTCAAAATCATGTGGACTTAATCAAGATAAAAGCAGATTGAACTCTGCTTCCCAACCGCAGGCAAGGCTGGGACCGTCTGGGATAAAAATGTGCTGCGGGTGTCAGATTCAAATAGAAGTGATGCTGAAGAGGCGTTAAGAAGAGTTAGGCTTGATAATCACCAGCATCACTAAGCTTTTGCCAATCGGCCTTCCCCCTCATTTTCATCTTCTCCTCAGCTACGGCTCCTTCTCCCCCTTCTACACAGGGGGAGCTGAGCCCAGTGGAACATCGATGCTTCCATCTATTTATTTACCTTATTTCCCCTGCACAGCTCAGCTGCAGAGAGCTGCTGGAGCCTGTGGAACGGCGAGGTTTGGGGAATGCAAGTAAAATTTCACAGCGTCCTAAACTCGCTCCTGAAGTCCCTGAGAAACTCAGCTTAGAGGAGACAGGAAACCCACAGGAGCTCGTTAAGCGACACCTATTTCTATTCAACAGACTCCCTCTCTTTTCCCCCTCTCCAAACCTCTACAAATACTTATTTAAACACAAAGGAAGACATATAAAACACACCTAAACCTAAAAAATAAATAAATAAAGCAAAGCTTTTATTCGCCAGACGTGCCCTCTTGATAACTTTAGCAGCGCCACTAAAATGTGCAAAAACTATGCAAAAAGTAGGAAATTGTGGCAGGGAAAAAAATGTATTTTCTGTTGGGTAATCCCTTTATTAGCAAAATAGCCCCGAAATGCAAAGTTCAGAATAGAATGTGGGCGGTTAATCCACCCCAGCCTTATTAAAACCGCACACTCGTTTGCATGCGTGGTATTTAATCCTTAAATACTCAGGAAATCGTTTCCAAGTATTGCACTTTAAGCCTTTTGCTCCCGCATTCCCCTTTTTTATTATTTTTTAATATTTCTCTTTCCACAACAGCCAGCACCTCGGTGTATTTCCTTCTGATAAACATTGATCAAAGGCGAATCTCAAGAATTTATGGGGATAAACTTCAATAATTCGCAATCGGGGGCGCGACAGAGCTGGGCTCTCTCCTCCATCCCGCATTAATCAGAGTGAAATGAAACAAAATCCTTCAGCTGCTTCACGGGGTGACATTTTCCAAATGTATATCCTGTTTTTAGAAGATAAATGCTGTCGGGGAAGGTAGAGCGCTGGAAAATGTCTGTGGCCGCCCCACTCCGTCTACCTATGGAGCTAATGTAGATATACGTTATATATAATGTGTATAACCTGCCTTCCCCTAGGCACTCGCGGCCCTCCTCCTCTAAAATATTCTCTCGCACGCAAAAGCTCATCCATCTCTACTTCCAGTTGGAGAAGCAGAGCGATCTGGGCACGAAAATCTCTGTTCACTTTATTTCTGTGTCCTCTGCAAACAGCTCCTTTATTCCCCCGCAGAATAACCCCCTATATTTCCATCTTTTTCTTCATCGGGAGTAAGGATTGAATGTTTTAGCGGTGCCGCATTCAGTCGAAATTAATATTTATGTCTAAATTAATGTATCCAGAGTTCTCCTTTAATAAGGTACTGGCTTTAAAATACCTCATGTACAGAGAGCAGATAAATTACGAATTAAACACTGGTCCAATGATTGGACTCTTACCTAATCCCTCCTCCTAGTCCCTCACGTCTTTCTTTCCTTCTTTCTTACCTTCTTTCTCTCTTTCTCTCCTTGTCTTCTTTCCTCCTTTCTTCCTTTCATTCCTTGGTCTTTATTTATCTCTTTCTCTCTTCTTTCTCCTTTCCCATACTCATCAGAAATTTGTGAGTCTATAACAAGGACAACTCTGTGCAGAAGTATTAAGTTATTTGCTCTTACACCATAAATGTTCCCAGATCTTTATTCATCGCTATATTACACCTGTGTACGCATTCTTTCTTACTCTACGGATTTCTATCCCGTAGAACAGAGCTTTTCCCAAATAACCATCTATCTCTTCACATTAAAGGACAGTAAGCATATGCAAAATTGTCTTTTCCATTTCTTTTCCCCAGAATCAGGGGGAATATATAACACCGTTTCCTCGTGGAAGTGGAAAATATAGAGAAGTGGAGCCTTTTTTTCCTCCTCTCGGTGTCTGGGGGCCTGGGTTGCAGCATCAGGCAATGCTCAGTCCACTCGCAAGGTCTTGGGGCTTTTCGGATGGCCATTGTCACATCTGTGAGGCCCTCTCTGTCACCAGGGGGTACACACCACCACCATGCTCCCCCTCCCACACCCCCCACACCCCGAAATCTGCCTGTTAGAAGAGAAAGACCAAAATCTCCTCGAACAGAGAACATTCACATTTTAATGGGTGCCGTCGCCACTCCAGGCTCGGTAAAGGCAGCTCCGCCACTCACGGGGAAGGGGGAAAGATTTGGGGTTCGGGGAAGGGGGAATTGGGATGCAAAGACACAGACCCAGACCTGGTAAATGTCCCCTCCCGGCCAAGCTTTTTTCCGCTTTCTGTTGTTTTCCTACGGCCCGAACGTGGTGGGTTTTGCTGTTTCAGGTGCGTTGGGTTGGCTTCTATCCTCTTTGTTTATAGATATATATTATTTTTTAGCTTCTCTCTCCCCCCCCCCCCCCCCTTGGTTTTCTTTTTGTGTTATTATTTTCTGGCCTTCAGGATGAAAGCAGCTCCTGGAGAAAGGGAGGCAGGGGAAAGGCAGCAGGACTTATGGCGAGGGAAGAGGTAAAGAGCCTCGGGGATTTCACCCCCACCCCTTACACCCAACCCCCCTTTTCACCCCTTATTATTAACCCCTTCCCCCCAGACTCTGCCCCTGCTCAGGACTTTCCCAGGAGCCAAACATGAGCAGAAACCGCTTTGCCCAAGCATTAAAATCCACATTATTTTATTCCATTTATCCCCATCTCCGAGCACAGACAGCACAGGAGCGTGGCTCACCCCCCAAATTCCCTACCCCCACCTAATCGTCCCCTTTTTATTTAATAATTACCCTTCCATGCCCGTTTTTTCCCTTTTCGAGGCAAAAAAAACACCAAACTGCCCCTCTCCCTCCCTCCCTTCCTCTATCCCTTCACCCCCTTCTTTCTTTCTTTCTGCCTCTCTCCTTACCGAGCGAACTTCATTGTTTTCTGGAGGAAATGGTAATGTTCAGACATTAAACCTTAATTGGGCTTTTCTTTATGATGTTTAATTTCCTCCATGGCAGACGGGTTTGCATCTTGCTGAGAAAAGAGTAGAAGGAGGGGAAAAAGGCAAGGATAAAAAAAAAACAACGAAGAAGAAAAAGGAGACGGGGGAAAGCCCTTGTTTGAAGTCTGCAGTCCAGCCTGGAGGGGGGGGGGGGAGAAAGGATAAAAAACATCAGGATTTGGAGAAAAGGGCTCCATAAAATCATCCTCCGCCTTTGCTATTTCAGCACTTGGCTCCTCTCCCTGCCCCTCACCGCCTGGAGGAGGGGGGGGAACTGGAAAAAAAAGAGGGGTTTAATCAAAATGAAGGTTGCGGCATTGAGCGGGAGGGTCCCCGGCAATGGCATTGCCCGCGGGGCCGCGGCGGAGCAGCGCGGACAGGCCGCGGAAAGCGAGGCTGGAGGCTTAACTTGACCTTCACTTTGCAAGGGCGGCCCCCGCCCACCCAGACGGGCAGCCCAGACGGCTCCTCCCGCGGGCAGAGCAAGGCAGCGCGGGCAGGGCAGCGCGGGTAGCCCTCCGCAGGCGCGGAAACGGAGGGAAAGAAGAAAGCAAGCAAAAGAAAATGAAGTAAAAAGTCAAAAGACATTGAAAATAAAATAAAAAATAAAATAAAAATAATAAAAAATAAAATAATAAAAAATAAAATAATAAAAAATAAAATAAAATAAAATAAAATAAAATAAAATAAAATAAAATAAAATAAAATAAAATAAAATAAAATGGTATTGGGGGTGTGTGTGTGAGGGTGAGTGCAGGGCAGCTCTTGCCTGGGACCCCCACCCCCAGATATTCGAATTCCCACAATTTTATTTGCAGTCTCGGAAGAGGAGGGGGGTTGAAAGCAAGTTTTCCCGCTGCCTAAACCAAGGAAATACTCTCTCGATTCTAGTCAAGCAGAGCCTTTGGTCTCCCTCCATTCTCCCCGTGAATCCCCCTCTCACCACACGCCCCCCCCACCTCCATCTTCTAAAGAGGCATCGAAAAACCCACAGCACATTTTTTTTCCCCAACCAAACTTTTATTTATTTATTTGTCTCGGAAATCCACCCCCAAAATCCCTTTTTCCTTATAAAAAAATAAAGGGGACAACGTAGAACCGCGGCAGCCAGCACGGCTCCTCTTTGCAAATAAATATTTTCTTTAGACCCATTTAGGAAATTAAAGGAAAAAAAAAAGAAGAAAAATACCCAAAACTCATGGAAGAGCCATTTTATTGGGTTAGGAGGATTTTTGTAAAGTCTGAGGAGGACTTTGGTGAACGCGTTTTAGGTGGAAAAAGAGTAAAGAAGGAAGTGCTTGTGCAGATGTGTAACTTTGTCGGTGTTCACCCGCCTTTGTGTGTGTCTGGGTAGGGGGAAGACAGATGCTTTATTTCACAGTCTCTCTATAAAGAGATAATTATATATCTAGTTATCCACCGGAGCAATAAATACTCTTCAGCCACAATTACAGATGAAGATGGTTGGTTTAAATACCCATAAAGTCAGTGTTTTGGGCTTGGATGGAAGTTGGAAATGAGGGATTTGGAAGTGGGTGATGCGTAAAGAGCTACAGAGAGGGAAAAGCCAAAGGAAAAAAGCCGGTAGCCCCCCAAAATGAGCACAACTGGGTAAAATAATCCCAGTATTGCTTTAGCTGTCGTGTCCTCCCCCACCCCTGCAGTGGGTTGCCCATGGGTGCGATGAGTTGGTCGGACTTAGGCTAGGCGGGAGTGAGTAGGGTGAGCTGTGCCGTACTCCTACCTTGCTCCATGGTTACACACCGGAGCTGTGCATGGATATTTCCACTCCGCGGAGTGCTCACATACACCCCTCCACACACACACACGTTTACTCTAACAGATCGCCGCAAAACCCCATTGGGATTTATGTTTCAGCGAAGGAAAAAAAGCCCTGGCCCACACCATCTATTAAAATATGATTTCTTATATTTTTTCTACCTCCAGATATTTTAATTTGAGGTATGTATGGCCTTGATTCTTTTTTTGTCCCCCTTCATTTTACTGGACCTGAAGCCTGCCCGACATTCCTCATTGCTACCTTGGGTCTCACACTGTACTTTTCCATACCTAATTTTTTAAATGCTTTCTCCTTTAGCAGCGTCTCGTCTCACCTCATAACAGTTTACTGGTTAATCATAAAAATAAAATGAATTTCCACTCTCTCTGTAATTATCGACACTTCTCCAGCCGACGTGTAGGTTTGGGAGGCACAGGAGTGTAGTGGCTGCGAAAATGAATATTAATACGCTTTCCCTTTGAAATGAATTAATTTTGGCAAACGTTTTTATAATGAGATATCCCGATGGTTTATGTGTTCTCTGTGGCAGTGTTTGGCTAACGCAAGCCTAAAATTAAAGCACAAAGTCTCTTTAAAAAATACAGGTAGATTTTGAAGGCGGATTTGAGGCACATGCGCTCGTATTCCAGCTAGACTGAAACACGGGTTAAATGTGATTTATTCTGACTGAGGGAGATATAAGATTTCTGCATTTTTCTGGTACCAGAAAAGCATAGGAGGGGGGAAATTGAATTTCCGCACTGACAAAAGCAGGAAAAAAGCTTTATTTTCAAAAATAAAGGTTTTTTGGAGCTGAAATCGAGAGAAGGGAGACACACACACACACACACCCTTAAGCCGCGGAGAAGGATAGTTAATATGAGATTTATTGGGAAGCGAGAGGAGCGTATCTTTATTTCCTATTTGAGCAACATGAAAATAAAGTCACTTAATGAAGTCTGACTAAAAAAAAAGGGAAATGTGTGGAGAGTCAACAAGACGCAGCCATTAGAAAATCCGCGCAATTTACCCACAGTAAGGAGTACAAGGCGAGTGATCTTTTTATCTTTCTTATCCTTTTCATCTTTATTATCACTCTTGTTAACAACACCAATGAGACTGGATACATATATCTCCTTTAAATGCAGTCATCCATGGAGCCATTGTAGTTGCTAGCTACAGATATATTAATTAATTTATTCTCTCAACAGTAAAATATTGCTGTGTCTACTTGCTACCTACCAAGCAATAAAAAAGAGGCTTCCCTCAACCCTCCCTCCCCCCAGCTCTGCACTTCATTAGGCTTTACCTATAAGTTCCTATTCGAAATGATTTGTTCAAAACTAATTACCTGCAATGTACTTCATTTTTCCCTCGCAGGGTCTGGAAGGTTTCAAAGTGGGGCGGGTGGCCTTATGCTGATAAATGCTGCTAATTATTCCCACTCTGTGTTTATTTTATATTTATGAACCCCTACTCAGAATCAAACCAAGGCAGTCTTAGGAAATAATTGGCATATTAATGATGGGGGCTGGGGGGAGAGGTGCTTGAAAACAGCCCCGATAATGCACAGGGAAGGAAAGCAAATAGTTAATACATCGCGGGATTAGCCAGAGGACAGACCCCGAGCCACACACAGACCGGGAGAAGGAAATCCAGCCGTTCTTCTCACTCTAATGGGAATTCTGATATTTATTGTTAATTGCTGTGGCACTGGAAGATGCAAGGGGGTTCTTTGCTTTTGGCGTTTTTTTGGGAGAGCTTCGGTTGAGGCTGGAATACAAACTATTTCCACTCAAGGACACGGGCATCTCAGATGCTGTACTGAAGCCCAAATCATTTTCCCCTGCATGTTCTTCTCGTGTACAGCACCTCCAGCACCCCCGCGGCAATGTTCAGCAGGTCAAGGTGCCCCCCAACCTTCTAACCCTCCCGCTCACCCACGACCCTGACGCTCCCCTCTTTTTCGAGCTCCTTTTTGGCCTGGTCCGAGGGATTGAGACCACACGAAGACCACGCACACCCGTGGAAACCTATACAGAGCCTATAGCACCCCACGCTGTAGAGGCTACGCCTTTACTCTTCATTTTGGGGGGCTTACAGGAGAAAAAAGGAGGAATTTCCAGGTCACTCCCCTCCAGGCAAAAACCACCGACCCGGGTGTCTGCAGCGCGGCCGGGTTTATTTTCTCCTGAACTTTGGATTCTTCCTATTTTCCCTTCTGCTAAACCGCCGCAGGGCCGCCAGGACTTGGGTGTTTCAAATCCTGCTTTGGTCCAGAAAAGAGGGGATGTTAAGAAAATGAGGAGCAGGAGAAGAAAACTTGGACTTTTGGACGTGTTTTTCTCGGTGTTGCCGGGTTAAACTTTGCTTAAAGCGGCTTTGAAATGAATCCAGCCCTAGATCGGGTCGGGTTTTGCAGGGGGAGTTCAAAGAACTCGGACGTTTCTTCGGCACAGAGGTGTCAAGACCCCATCTCCTGGATCAGAGGAAAACCCCCTTTTTCCTATTTCTGCTCTGCACATTCTATTCCCCGCATTGACTCTACACTGAGAGTACCAAAATGGGAATAAATCCCTAAATTTGACCCTCACGCTTTAATATTTTCTGCGATTTTTGCAGTAACTGAAACAGCACCTCGGTCCTTCTCATTAGCGGTAGAAATATTCCTCGCAATTAAAGAGATGAGGTCCTTCTCCCCTCACTAACGAATTCATTTTAAAGCCAAAGCAATGAAATACGCTGCTGAATAAAAGAAACTAGCCCAGGAATAATACGGATTTTATGGCGAAGCAACAATTTGCTCTATCCGCTTGCTGGTAATAAATAAGTTTTATCTATTTTCGTGAGTGTTTGAATGTCTTTGAAACCCAACTATTCCTGTTCAAGGTGAACCGACTTACGATATATACAATTTATGTCACCCTATAGCAGTCAGATGTTAGGCATAATTCCTCCTCTTGTCCATTTTCCTGCCAGATTGGTGCAGAGACATAGAAAGAAGGAAATAAAAGTGGAGAAAAGTCTAATTTGAGTTTGCTTCTACAATATATTTGTACAAATATCCTCCTGGAGCAAGAGAAAGAGAGGGAAAAGTGCGTGCATCGATGTTGAAACATTAAAAAGTAAAGTAAAAAAGTAACTATTACAGGAAAAAAAGGTCATTTTTCACTCTAGAAAACCTCATCCCTACAGATTGCCCCAACTCCTGCTTCTTCATACACCAAACCCTACATCTTTCGGGAGGGGTGGCTGGGGTTTGCTGCTGCAAGTGGGGCCCATTCCTATGGAAATATTTGCTTTCCTCCTCCTCCTCCTGTGTCCAAATGGAGCAGCTCCTGCAAAAAAAAAAAAAAGAAAGAGGAAACTGCTCAGGACTGAACGAATCCTCTTGTAATTTTGGAAGACCCCAAGTGCACCTAGCCTGTGTTGGGACATTCTGGTTGAGAAAGTGAAAAAAAAATGTAATACTTTCTCTTAATCGTGTGTTCTTCATAGAAAAATCTGTTCTTAACTCCATCCATCAGGCTGAGGCTCAGGCCAGTGGCTCCCAGTGTGCCCACACTGCAGGGTGGGCTGAGCTGGGGGTTATTGGACTTGGGTCTGGGTACAGCTAGGACTGGAGGAAGCATCAGTTACTTTGCCATAACCCTGTTGTGCTTGTCTTTAGGATTTCTTTCATAAAAATCCCTTAACGGTCTTCTAAAAGCTTCCGCCCCCACAACCCCCCTTGCCTCTGGGAAGTGTATGGCATCTCCCCCGAAAGGAAAAAGCAGAGAATCCATTATATATAAATATCCACTTAGAGAGAGATCGAGGAAATCATAATCTAATTTATTTAAATTGGCCTGACGGGGTTATTTTTTCCTCTTGTTAAATGAATTTGCTGCAAATTTACACCGAAGAAATGCAATAATGCTGGTCCTAATAATCATAACCATAACAATAAGCATCAAGATGCCCAAATCTAAAGCCAGTCTAATATATTTCCAATTTAAGAGCTGTGCTTTCACGTCTCATTCCCATCTTAAAGTCACATCCAGGATAACTCTGACATTCCTTTGGTTCCTATATCTACAACTATGTCTATAACTGGTTCCTACATCTATAACTGGTTCCTGTACCCATAAGGAAACCCATCCATATAGCATTTCCCATATGTACATAGAGACTGTGGGAGCCCCTTGGGCAGGAGGTCCGCTTCCAGAAGAGGTAGAGCTCCCCTGAACCTTCCACCAGAGACAAAAGAATCCCAATTAACCCATGTTCAAGCTTCTTCACCCACCAAAATAGCATCTCGGTCGGGTTTTGCTTCCAATTAATACTACGTGCATGAGTATAACTCTCATTAAACCAGCAATTTGAAGATTAACTTATGCTTCTTGTTTCCCCAGGATTTTTCTAATTATATTTAGAGCAACGCAGCAAGCGATATTTCTTTCCTTTTACAATGCATTTTACAGATTCATTTAATTACTTTCCTTTTTTTTTTTTACCCAAAGATGATCTACAAGCCACAGAAGGCAAGGCTGGCCAATATATTTTTCTGCTACTCTTTTATTAACCTTGCAACTTAATACTCATTTTAAATGGTAAACAGTAAATCACCAAGTAGATGTTTGGGCAATTTTATTTATTATCAAGAAATCACATAATAATACATTATATTTTTTTTTATTATTATTATTGTGAAGCATCTTTTTACATGACTATATAAAGCCGGAACGTGCTATAACAGACATTTGCATAGACCCTACATAGAATAACTTGAGGTAAAGAACATTACATATGAACTATACTGCGAAGGACGCATATTAACAACCGCAATGACCTAGACTAGGGGTACAAGCAGAAAAAACAATGCCACGTACACGGAGAACAGACACAGACCGAACAGAAATCCCACCGAGGAGCCTTTTTAAAGCGATCTGGAAGAGAATATTGCATATATTTTCATTTTCTTCGGCATTTTCTCTAGTGGTTGCTGCTGGTGCCTTGGCCTTTGTGTCGGGGGAAAGGGGGGGGGGAAGCTTTTCGGGGGCTACAAGTGCCCCTCGGTGGGTGAAGAATAACGAAACGGATTGATTTGTTTTTTGGGATGGTGGGATTGAAATCCAACACAGCATCTCTGACATCTCACCGTAACTCACCCTCACCTTCCTCAGGCTCCAGCCTCCCTCCTCACGCCGCCTCATTGCGGGGAGGGGTGGGGGGGCTGCTCAGCAAAGCCTGGGTGGATTTAGTCCTTTTTTTTTTCCCCATGGAATTCCACCCCCTTAAGTCCCCATGACACTGCAGAGCCCCAAGTCACCCTCTGCAGAGTAGGCTTTGCCCCGCGGCACAGAGACAGGGTGCTCTGAGAGCACCCAAAGCCACGACCACTCCCCAAAATCTCCCCCCACGACCCACCCCCCCCCCAAATCGCCCCAAGACATTACATTCCTCCACATCACCTTCTTCCTTTAATTGCACGTGGTTGAGCTGGAGCATCTAGAGATAGATCCATAGGTACGTGTGATTTAACACATCCTAGGCTCTATTGCACAGCATCGCGACAGGCGATACCCTCCGCGGCGGCTCTTTTGTGTGGGACTAAGGGGCAAAAGGGGACCCTCACCCGGGAGCCAGCATTGAGGGAGGAGATAGGGGGTCTTTCTTTGTAAAAATAAGTGGAAAGAAATAAAGCTGTGACATTTCCCGAGATGGGAATCGGGAAAAGAAGGGAAGGAGCTGGAGAAGGGCAGGGAATGAGGGGAGTGGGCTCTGCTGGGTGTTCCTGCAGAAATAAAGCTGAAGGAAAAGGCTCTTTTCAGCCCGGGGAGGGATTTTTTTCCCCCCCTTTAAGGAGTCGGCTCCATCCTTTGCAGCTCGTAAATAAAAGCATTCCTCGGCGCTGCTGGTCATGACCATGAACGCGTGGAAGCAGGAGCACGTGGTGAGCATCCAGACTTCCCAGAAAACGCTGCTTTGCCATAAAATTAATCCCCCCTCCTATATAAAACGAATGGAGCAAAGCACGGCGTGGCAAAACACCGGGCTGCAGCACCGCGCCCCCTCTCCCCTTCAGCCTGGATTAAAAATTCCTGGGTTTTTTTCCTCTTTTTTTTAATCCGAAATTACAATTTCCCATGCAGGCAAAGGTTCCCAAGGCCCTAAACCTGCTGCTCCCCCCGTCCTACCCCACCTTGCCTCGCTCCCCCCAGACTGAAAGTGCCTTTAAACCAGGGAATCACGAAAATTGGTGTTTCAGCCCCCCAAAATCAGAGTACACGTACAAAGAAAACACCTCGCATCCTGCCAGGCCCCTGTCTATTGCTTTGAAAGGGGGGGGGGGGAAAGAGGGGGGTTAGGGAAACACTCCTTCATGTCCTCCAAAGACCAAAACCTCTTCTTAAAGTTGGGTCTGTCTCTACTTGCAGCTAGAAGGACTTTTTTAGGGAGGCAAAGAAAGCATCGCCCTTGCTATAAATGTGCAGGTTTTTAACCCGATGGGCTGCTGAACAAGGGAAACGTAGCTAAATGAGATATATTTCCTTAAAAAACACCCCATATATTCCCTTAAAAAACACCCTGTTGAGAAGATAGCACCCAAGCGACAAAGCGCATCTTTCCAGTTATCCCAGGGAAGGGGAGATGCAACTCGCTCAGACTCCAACAGGCTGTTATCACCGGGGGGCACAAAACAGGGCATTTTTTCCACCTATTTCCCTACGTTTTCATCGATAAAAGCAGCAAAACAGTGTACCCACTCCATCAGCAGAACTGTCGCGAAGGAACATCTCTCTTTTTTTTAAGAGGAAGAATGTAATTTTAAGATAGTGCAGAGAAAAGCTGTGAATCCAGAGAGAAGGGGAAAGAAAATTCTCCAAAAGGCTCAGTTTACGTGAAAGGAAAGTCAGATTTTCTTCCATGGGCGGGTTTTCTAGGGTGGGGGATGCACTTTCCTTCTCCTTGTGACATTCTGGCGTTGAGGACAACACCATCGCCTGCATCAAAGCCTCGTATGTACATACGAGGAACATAATGTGATACACAGACCTCATATATTATATAGATATATACCATATACACCGGATATATACACAGTCTTTGTCTCTCGCCTCTTCCTAGAGATCCCCATTAGACCTGGAGATGCTGATTGAGCGTATAGGTCCCCATTAAGCCTGGAGATACTGATTAAGCCTAGAGATATTCATCAGCCGCAAGCCTTCAATTTAGACTGAGAAAACCACATCTTGGGTCACACCGTGCACTGAAAAAAGCACCTTCCACCAGGATGAGGGGTCTGTCCCTTAGGACAACACCCTCCATCCCTTTTTTTTTTGTGTCACTCCCTCCCCATTTCTTTATTTTTGCCATTTTCCCCTCTCGCTTTCCCACTAAACCGGCCCTAAACCCTACGTGCCAGCCCAGGAGGAGCTCCAGGATCTTCCCTTATCCCCCTCAAACCCGGTCTCGCCGTCAACCGAAGCCGGGATGGGGGGTGGAAAGTAGTGGGGGAAAGGAACCGGCGGCCCCCGACGGTGCCCGGCGCTGCACGGAAACCCTACCTGTGCTGTTGGCAAAGGCAAAGCGGGTTAAGTCGGGCTCAAAACCTCCCCTTCAGCCCACCGGGCATCTCTGGAAGTCGTCCGTCCCCCCGCGGTCCCGGCGGAGAAGATGCATTATTATTATTAATATTATTATTTTCCTCGCTGTCGGGTTTCGTATTTTAAGGGAAACTAGTAAATTATTAATATTATTTCTTTATTCATTGATTTCTGGGTAGGGAGGGGGATTAAGAGTGATCAGATAAAGTCCCGGGAGTTCGGGTGAATGCTAGAGAGTCTATGTGGGAGTTGTTTTGGGTTTAGTTGGATTTTTTTTTCCCTTTTCTTTTAGTTTTCTATTTTTATATATTTTTTTCTTTTTTTTAATTTTAATACCCGACACGGACGTTTTTTAAACTTTAAAAGAAAGAAAGAGCTTGCTCTCTCAGGAGGAGTCTTTTCTTTTTCATACGCCGGTTCTGGAACCAGATCTTCACCTGCTGGTCGCTCAGGTTTAATCGGTCTGAGAGCTCCCTCCTTCTTTGGCGAGTAATGAATTCATTGACCATAAACTCCCCTTCCAGCTCTGCCAGCTGCAGCTTGGAATAGGGTTTTCGCTTTTTCCGGGACCGTGTGTGCATCGGGTACCAAGGAGCACCTGGCAAATGGGGAGCGAGAGTTTAGCACTTGGCAAGGAAACCCCATCCCAAACCTTCTCGTAAAGAAAAAAAGGGGGGGGGGGACCCCAGCACCCCTTTTTCTGCACCTCTCTATTAGCCCCGCTCTTCCCAAGGTCCCTCGCTGTGCCTGGGGATGCTCCCAGACGCCTCCCAGGCCCACGGGTGATGTACAGGAGGCAGAGGAAAGGAAAAGGGGGGAGCCTTATAACCGGGACATGCAGCAAAGGATGGCCAGAGAGCGGGAGATATGCCTGGGGCCCCCCAGGAAGGGCTCCAAAGCAGCAAGTAGAAACCTCCACCCGAATGCCAACTTGGAAGGCTGTGTTTTCCTACGGTTTTTAAGCACCCCCTCCCCTTTTTCCCCCTTCCCTTGGAAAGACACACCTCTGCGATGTCCCCCAAAGGCGCCCGGACGTTCCGCCAGCCCTCCGCGCTGCGCAGGGATGCGCAACTACTACCCTGCTCTGCGTCTCTCTCCCTCTTTCTTTTTTAATGGGATATTTACATGTTTATAGCCTTTTCTTTTAAAAGAAGCACCACCTAATAAAACATTAGGGATTTCGGTGCTACCCCTAGTGGTCTCAGCACACATAGACACGCCGCTTCCCACCGCTGAGCCCATGAATTACACCCCGGAGGAGCCCCAAGCCGGCAAGTTTCCAAGCCAAAAAAAAAACCCACCCCAACACAACCAGCTCCAGCCCCGAGGTCCTCCTTCCCGGGTCTTACCACCGTTGCCTAAAGTGCTGCCTTGGTTCAGGGGGGACACCAAACCCCCCGCTTCTCCGGTCGTGCCTTTATTCCCTTCATTGAGCAAAGAAGAGCTGGAGTCTGACTCCAAGGACTGGCAGGAAGGAGGGTCGTGAGGCACCGCCTCGCTGCTCGGATAGTCATATTTGCTGAAATTGCCCCCCATGCCTGTGGGGAGGCTGGATTCGAGGGGCAGCAAGGCACTGTCCCTGCCCCTCTCCTCCCTCTTGAGCCCGCTGGGTTCGGAGCAGGTTTCCCGGTAATAACATTTGCTTTCCTCCACCCGGGCGAGGTCGCAGGCTCTACCGAAGGAAGGGTTAATGGAGACGGGGCTGCTCAGGTAGGGTTGAGGGTACCCGTTGCAGGGTTCCGAGGATGCCCAGGGCAAGGAGCAGACGTTATCCCGTCGGGGGTAGGAGAGGGAAGGCAAACCGGGCAGCTGCCCTCCGGAGGCCCGGAAATTAGGGAAGTAGAAGGTGTCTCCTGTGTGGATGTTCACCAGAGGTCCCACAAAGCCGGGATTAAG
This sequence comes from Pezoporus occidentalis, assembly GCF_034315485.1. Lineage (NCBI taxonomy): Eukaryota > Metazoa > Chordata > Aves > Psittaciformes > Psittacidae > Pezoporus > Pezoporus occidentalis. Next base: position 219,488 of record NW_026915095.1, on the reverse strand, counting down.
GAGGTTGTGCTCGCCCATTTCCGCGGGCCTGACCGAAAGCTTCTACTTTATTGCTATCTGACATTAAACATAGTTAAACCGACGGCTCGGCCTCATTGGTCCGGGGGGGTCACGTGAGCCCCAAATTGCGCTGGGAGGTGGGGGGGGCCTCCCCTCCCCTGGCAGCCGAGACAAAACACAACAGCAAGTTCCGCCTTTTTTACGCCTTTTCTTCCCCCCCGAATCCCGTCCTCCTTCCCCCCCCCCCCCCCCCCAAATCATAAAAAAAATCCCATAAAGCATTTTATTAAAAAAAAGAAAAAAAGCCCCAACTGCTCCCAGCGCTGGCTTAAGAAGCGCGGAGCTCCCTAGAATGTCATATTTAGCATAAAATAATCGATAGGAGAGGATTTTACCCCAAAACCGCTGAGCGTCCCTCCCCCGGCAACACTTGGGACCCCTCCACCATCTGCAAAAGCGAGGCTGATTCTCATTAATTAGCTCCTTTATTAACTAAAACAGTTCGAATTTACAATATCTCCCCAATAAATTACTATTAGATATTGTGTCATATAAAGTTTACGGGCTTTTTAAGGAGACGAATGATGGTGCCCGCAACAGGCTCATATTTACGCGTGGTGGGATGGCAGAGTTGGAGGCTATTTGCGACCTTTCCTACTCCTTTTTATTATTATTATTATTATCATTTTCCCCAGCTCCTCTCGGACTAGGCGGCTTTGTCGTGGGCTGGGGAAATGCAGCCTCTTCCCAAGCTTTTGCCACACTCTCTCAAGAAGAGATGGAAGATTTTTTAACAATCCTCAATTGCTTTTATTAATGACCTGTGTCGAATAAAGCATCCAGAAGAACACGACTGTATATAGACTTAATTTATCCGGTATATATCCCATATGCACCAGGGCGCACACACGTATAGAGTTAAGTGTTTCCATCTATATTTTGAATTCTTCTTTTTGCTTTGTTTCTGAGAAAGAATTATAGTCCTGCCCCCCATTTCTTTGGTCCTCACCCATGGAAACAGAGGTACACACACACACACATACACACGCGGAGCTGGTTCTTCGCCACCTTATAGCAATATATTCTGCCCTCGTAACACTACGGAGCTCTTCCTCCCTCCCACCCATCGTCTTCTCCTGGTCATACTGAAAAGAGCTGCTGTAAAGGAATACAGGGGGGGGGGGGGAATAATGAACAAAAATCAATATTGGCTTCTTTCCGTCCAAAATAAAGACGTCGGAGGAAGGAAAAAAATACTACTACTGGAAAAGGTGCATCGCATGGAAACCGAGAACACGCAAAGGCGTTTGAGGGTGGTTCGTCTTCGATTTTTTTCTGGGGTGTTTTTTTTTTTTCCTCTTATTTTTTTTCCTTGCTCCTCCTCCCCCCCCTTTTTCTTTATTTTTTTTAAAAACAATTCCCCCCCCCCCCCCCCCGCTTTCCCGTTGCTGGATTTTTGCATGGCTTTGCATTCCTCCCTGCCTTGAGCAACTCCCAAGCGCTCCCCTTGCCAGGTTGACTCTGCAAAGTACCGTAAATATTCCTGTAGAGGTAAAACCGCTGCGCAGGGGCGGAAGCGCTCCGCGAAGGCTGAGAAGGGCGAGTGTAGCCTCGTCTCCCCAACTGCTGCCTTGCCGGTAGCCTCCCTCCCCAATATTTGATATATTTCTCAAGCATAAAATCATTTTGGGGCTTCAGCTCCCCCCCCCTCCTCCCAGCCCTGCAAGAAAAATCAGGTGCCAGTAAAATAACTCCTTGAGGTGCTTTGTTTTGTCTTCCATGGACAGCTCCTGAAGGTGGAAACCCTCTTTTCCCTCTTTCCTATATCCCTTTTTTCTCCCTGGCACATGGATATGCTGCATACATACCTTGCAGAGATATGTGCATACCTTCCTACACGCTTTGCCTGTGAAGGAAGAAATACGACTACTAGAAATATGTTGCTAGAATGAAAATTTAGCACTTTTTTATCCCCCTCTTTAAACCTTGCCAAGGAATTTTTCTCCCTGCAGGTATAAGTGAAAAAGCTGCTTGCAATTTCTCCCAGAGTGTCTTCTCGCTGCAGAAGAAAACGCTCGCAAACGCTGGGCAAGCGTGGGGAGGAATAGTTTATATAAAAATGAGCACGTGATCCCCGGAGGTTGCCATCTGAATTGGCTTTGTTTGCTGGTTTGGGTTTTTTTTATTAAAGAAAACCCTTCCTCTACCTTGCTCTTGGCTTTGCAAAATTCCCCATAGAAGACGTGCCCGGGTGCTGCACGGCTTTGTTCTCCACCGGACCTTGGGAAAGTGCGTTTTTTGCTCTAGAGGAGCCTCGGGGTATTTGGGGCTTTTCCTCTCTATTGATTATTTTCTTTTTTTCCCCCAGGGTTAAAATATAAAAAAAAATAATGAATTTTCACATTTACCTCCAAAGAAACATGTGGGGAAGTAACTACAGGATTGATATGCGGAGCAAGTGAACCACAGACTGGTGGAGGGATAATGTCAGCGTGGGCATCACAGCAAGGGAGAGGGTGAAAAACACCCCCGGCTCCCCTATTTATTCCTTTTATCCTCCTTTTCTTTAGAGCTGGGAAATGCCGCAGCCGTGCCCAGAAATATATTAAGGGATGCAGAGTGCGGAGAGGAGCTCCCTGCTCTTGGTGGCCTTGGCTGGGGCTCTCCAGCTCCACGCTGCTCCCGCTGCAAGCGGACAGCAGGTCTAAGGAAAAGGGGGAAATAAAATTCACCCGAAAGACGCTTAAGCAAAGCTGCCGCGTTTCCCTGGAGTTTCTTCCCCATTAAAAACGCATTTCCCAGTTCAGGTTGAGCGCTGGGGCTTTTCTAATGCTCAACACAAACTGAGCGGAGCTTAAAAACGAAAGCCTGAGCCGAGTCCTGCTGCTTGGGGCACAGGCACCGGGGGGTTTAGGCGGTGTAGAACTTACCCCAAAATATATCCCCATTTCCGCCTCATATCGCTTCGAGCAACCCTCCCTTCCTTTTTTCCTCCAGTATTCATCCCCCCAAAGAAAGTTGTGCAGCCCAACAAAATAATTCTCAGCACTTTTCCTCAGGAATCCGGGTTTTCAGGTAGAGAGACCTTTTTGACGCCGATACTGCTATATAATAATCCTCGGGGAGGGTTTATTTTTTCCCACCTCCCCAAGTTGTACAAGGAGTTTTTCTGGAGATGCTGGTGAGAAGAAGCCGAGAGAAGCTTCATCCCAGTTGGGAGCTTCCCTGGGACAAAAAACAGCCCCCGGAAAAACAAAGAAGAAAGAGAAAAAGACGCTGGAAAAGAGAGATTGCAACGTCTCAGTTCAAGGTCACTGTCTAGTGTAGTAAATAGGATCGACATCTTATGCTAATGACTGTCTCGGTTGAGCATCACTGCACGGGGAAAACAAGAAGCCCAAGTTTGGGGCTGACTTTTACCCTGTGTTTTGGGGGATTTATGCCTGCGCTCCAATCTTCTTTCTCTTCCCGTTTTGCGCCATCGCCTCCCCTCTCTACCAAAGCGTGAGAAATAAAAATTCCACTTCTCCTCATCCCGCATTTCATCCTTTTCCCCCGCCGGCCTCCCTGGCACCGGCTCTGTCTCCTCCACCCCTCCGGCCTTGTCTCTTCACAAAATCAAAACTAAAATTTAAGGGAAAAAAACCAATTTAAGCGGCCTCAGCCTAATGGCCACAGCAACACATTTATCTTTCATATACCCACTTTCAGTTTTCTCTCAGGAAAGACCGTGAAATTCAACCCTCATAGAGCAAAAATAGCCCACAACATATATATTGTATCTTTCTGCCTGGAAAACCGAGGGGCAAAAGCGAATTAAAAGGTCTTCTTGTGCTTCTGCAAGTTGGAAAAACACATCCCGTCATGGCTCAGTTTTTCTGCTCAACCGAATTTCACCCCAAGTTGGTTGGGAGCTGTAAGGAGTTGCGGTGACTCGAACAAGAAGTTAGCTGCCAGGGCCGAAAAGGAAGTATTTAGGATAAATATACAGATACATGACACGGGGAATAAAATAGAGACAGGCTTTGGAAAGCCCACAGAATGGTTATTTCGGGCTATATATCACTGAAACACGTCCCAGCTACTTTTTCTGATGCGGAAGATGCGTGTCTACAGACATCTTATAGATACAGAAGTGTACAATACTCCTCATAGATATATAAGTGTACAAGACAGCTCATAGATACACTGGTGTAGAAGACACCTCGTAGACGTAGAAGTGCTCAAGGCACCTTCTAGATATCTATATAAAAGGGTAGTAAAAAGGAATCCGTAGGAGCTGGGCAAAAAAAGAGAAGTATTAACATAGGAAAGAGGTAAATGGATGGGAATAAAAACGTCTACGACACTTCAGCTCATCCAATATACAAATCATCCAGGGCAGGTTTCAGTTTTAAAGGCGGCAGGTCCCAGCCTCGGTGCAAGGAATAGTTAAATGCCTGGAATATCATGATATTTTTCCCCAGCTTTGCCAGCAGAGGATCTTCTCCTCCTATTAGACTAATGTAAACTGATGCCTGCATCCTTCGTAAGGCAAAGGTTTAGTCCCCAACTTTCAGGAAGTTGGCTTCGTCCCCCAGCTCTGTTTTGAGGGAGAAGCTGGCGTTTTGCACTGTAATTCCCTTGGAGGACTGAAACCCCCCAACAACTGTAACAACAAACCGGTTAATGGTCTAGAAATCACGACTCTTGAGCGAATCACAATTGGAGAGCCTGCAAAGCGTGATCTCACTTATTTAATGTTCCTTGTAAAGGAAGGGAAAGTGGTGAGGAGGAAAGGGAGTTTATTAAACCCACGGCGGGTCCCACTGTGGGCTGAACCAGCTCCCTGCCAGGCAGCAGCCTTCCCCCAAAGCGGGGGCGACAGGAGACACGACATTTTGCTGGATATAATTCTTAAACACCCATAAACACGAGGGTTTCCCCAACGTGCTGCTCCACGTAGGCGAGGCAGATTGTAAGCTAGGACCCAGCGGTGCTGGAGGAGTCTGTGGGATGTGTGTGCATACACACACTGTGTTGGCTGTCAGTGGCTTAAGAAACAATATTTTGGCAGAGCCTTTAGAAGCCTCTTTTGTTGAGATCATCAACAACAAAAAAAAACAAACCAAAATCGCCTTTCTTTTTTAGACCAAGCGCTTCCATAACAGACAGAAAGTGAACCAGGAAGAGTTATACTCACCTCTGCACTGAGCGCCAGGGCTGCGAGAGCAGAATTCCCCCTCCAGATTAGGAAGTTATTCTTTTAAAAGATGCGATAGAGAAAAGAATAATAAAAAAATCCATATGCAAATAGGGGTGAGCTATTAAGAGAAAATATGAGAGAAAAAATACAGGAAAGAAGGGAAAAATAGAAGGAAAACAGAAAAAAGAAAGAGAGAAAGAGAGAGAAAGAGAGAGAAAGCGATAAGGAGAGAAAGAAGGAGAGAAAGAGAAAAATAGGAAGAAAGAAAGGAAAAAAGAAAGAGAGAAAGAAGGAAAGAAAGAAAGAGAGAAAGAAAGGAAGGAAGAAAGAAAGAAGGAGAGAAAGAAAGAAAGGAAGAAAGACAGAAAGGAAGAAAGACAGAAAGAAAGGAAAAGAAAGAAAGAAAGTATTAAACAGTGAAAGAAAAATAAAAATGAAAAAAGGAGAAAAAAAAAAAACAACAACAAAAAAAGATAGCAGGGAAAAAAAAAAGGGAGAGGGAAATCCCTTGTCCGGGGTTTTACCATAAAGGCTGCGGTTGGGAAGTTATTCAAAGTCCCCGATACAAAGGAAAGAAAAGGCTAAACTTGGGAAACTTCCTTTTCAGGGCTTTATTGTTGGCCATTAGCCCGCCTGTCTAGACTTCAAATAACACCTTGTTTATCCGTAAACAGGAGCGGGAGCTGCCTGGTGAGGAGAAGATCAAGGGTGAGGGTCCCCGCGCTTATTATCCCCGCAGCTCGTGATGTCAAGGTCAAACAACGCCTAGTCACGGTCAAGGGTAATACAGGAGTGACGTCACGGCTTGCTGACCTAACACCCAGCGAGCTACGGGCAGGGCGCTGATGGATAAATGAGCAGGGAAAAGAGAAGCCTGCGATTCCCAGTGCTATTTCCTATCGGGAGTGCGAAGAAATAAGTGGGAAAATAAGGTAGAAATTAAATGGATTTGTGTTCCGGGGGAGGGGGGGATGTGTGTTCACGTCCGATGGAGCTCGGCTTCCCTGCCCGCGGAACTTCAGCGGGGAAATAACAAGCTCTTCTATGGGTTTTGAGTGTGTGCGCTCAATTCTTACTTGAATTTCTTCTCCTTCGGGCAAGCGCCTCGTTCAGTGCTCTTGGAAGAGGATGACCAAGTAACTTGAGTTGAACGTTACATTTTGCCTTTCGTATGGGAAAAAAAAAATTCCCCCAATCCCCCCCCCATCCCCAAACTAATCAACCAAAACACAGCCCCAAAACCAAACCGAACAACTCAAATCAACCATGTCTGGGATCGCTAGGAGGATTTATCCAGAAGAAAATAAGTGTTATTTTTGTCCGACCAGCCCCGAAAACACCTTTTTTTTTCACCCAAAGCGCATATATTAAAGAGAAGACCGAGTATCCGCGGATGTGCGTGGAGGGAGAGAAGGTCTAATCTTCCCAAGGAGGGAAAATCTGTCTGTCCGGGATTCCCTCTCTGCCCCGAGAGTCCGATCCCGACCTCCCTCCGCCGTCATCCCGAGCAGATTCCGGCGTTAAGACTCAGTCCCACTTTGGGAGGACTGAACCCCGAGGTCTCGAGCACATCAGGGTTGGGGTCCCCCTTCCCTGGAGTCTACACTCCCCCGTAAAGCTTCCCACCTCAGCATCGCCTGCCTGCATCCGTCTTCTTCGCCGGGTCCCGGGCGGTGGGCCAGCCCCCAAGGGGAGGGAGGAGGCGTCAGGCGACACCGAAAATATAAATGTATTTCAAAATATCGTGGGAACCATGGGCAATGGCAGGAGACTGCCTGGTTTCCTTCTCTCGCCAGTATCTGCCCACCAATTGCATCCAAACCCCTTGGTGCCCTGAAGCGTCATGAATGAATTTCTTGTTTCTTCTCTGGTTTGGGGTTTGTTTTCTTTTTTTTTTGCCTCCCCCCCCCCTTTCCTTTTTAATACTTCCCACGCGACTTGAAAGAGAGACCGACACACAAACCGACACAGACAGCCCTGTTCCCCTCCGACAGAATTAAACCACGACTGACAAACACTTCTAAAACTGGAAACTTGGGCTCGGTTATATACGCCCCTAAAGAACAAACCCTCCTCATTTATCCTTATCCTCTCCCTCCCTCCGACAACATCAGCCCGATATCCTCATTCTAATATTTTTTTATTATTATTTTTTTTCAAAAAAGAAAGAAAACCCAAAGATTAAATTCAGGTCTAAGGAGGTAAAACAGAGCCACCGCCACCAGCGCGTTCGCTGTCAGGATGTCGGATTTGGGCTTGTCTGGAGTTGCTCTCAGGCGTTGCTGTGTCTGCACACACAGCGAGCTACCTTTATTTATTTATTTCTTTATTTTAGGAAGAAGGGGATTTTGTTTTACACCCAAACTACATATTCTGGTGGTTCTCGTAGGTTTTCATCATTGACTTCATCCCGCTGTAGCTGCGGCGATGGGTTGCCGGAGGTGTTGCGGTATTCCAGAGCTGAGCGTTTTGGACAAAAGTATTAAAATCATAAGAATTTAAGCTCTGCCTGTGTTTCCAAACAGCAGTTCTTCATAATAAACGCAGGAAACACCCTCAGATCGGTGCCCGGTTTTCTCCACTCATTGGAGAAATCAGGGAAGGGGGCTAGAAATTAGAGACCCCCTTTTTTCACCCCTCCGCGAAGGGATGGGGAGGTGAGAGGAGAGGATCCAGCTCCCAGTTCGCCCTGTTACCAGTATCAGACAAAGCGGAGTCCCCCCTTACCTGAGATCCGGGATCACACAGGGATTCCAAATCCATATGGAGCTCTCCCGGTATTTCTGGGGTGGCATGGGTCGGTGGAGGGAGATTATCCATACCCCGCCATGCATCTATCTTCTGTACCCATTTATAAAGCTATAGGTAGACCCGTACATACACACTGGCGCAGACTGGGATTTACTCACCCCTTCGTGTGATAACACAGAGGGTGCACTTCAATATAAATTCATATATATATCTATAAATTTATATATCTAACGTACATATTATTTACCCACCATCCCATAGAATAATGTAGATGTTTGCATTTGGTTCTGCATATATAAATTTATAGATATAAACCCCATATATTTTATCTATCCACCATTCCACAGAATAACATAGAGGGCTGCACTTGGCTATGTACCTATAAATTTATATATTTAACACACATTCTTATCTACCCACCATTCCATAGAATAACATAGAGGGCTGCACTTGCATATATATATATAAATTTATATATTGTGTGTGGATACGTTGGTATATGCAGCATATTATACGTGATAGAATCACATACAGAGATACAGTGATCGCCTTAATACCCAGACTTATATAAATCACACACACACCGCCAAGCCCCACACACATACATATAACACATATATATATAATACCTACACACCGACGCCCAGATCATAAAAAGAAACGGACATACACGGTCCTAGGTACATGCCATTATATACCCTTGTATAAATGTGTATATAAATTATATATATATGCATTTATGCATAATACTTTGAGCACCTAGGGTGTTTACGCTCGCATTTCTGCGAACACCAATGCTAATCTTATTTTCCTAGAGCTTGATAGAGCTTGTGTCGGCTCTATCTACTCCTCGTATAAATATATGCACACGCTCGATGCAAATTTAACCCGCAATAACATTGTTTTAGGTTACATGCCTTTAAAAGCTTTTTCTCCCCGCTTCCCCTCCCCTTCTGATCATTTAACGAGGTGATTAAATCTAGCAGATATTAAGGTAGAGTGTAATGCGCCTATGGAAACAATTTCCTTTCTCGTATTTCTTTCCGAGCTGCCCGGCCGGCTCGGGGCCGAGTAAGATCCGCGGGTAGGAGATTTTTATCTAGGGACGGAGGAGCTGAAGTCAAACAGGTTTAGCGAAACCTTTGAGAGGGAGATTTAAAGAGATTAGAAGAGTCTCTGAAAAGTCATCGCCTTTTCACTGGGGGTAATTGGCGGGGCAGGAAAATAAGGACAAAAAAAAAAAAGAGAGGAAAAATAGGGGGAAAACGTCAATAAAAAGCAATCAGCTGGGTCAACCTCTGCGGATTTATTTCCCCCCGCTTTTTACTTGCCCTGGGAACAACCCTCCTTGGGGACAGGCATCTACCCTTCGCATCCTCCGCCTGCTTTCAGGCAGCCCCTGATTAAGAGTTTTCTACTCAAATTTGCCAGATTTCGCCCCTTTTCTCCCCCATCTTTTCTCCGCGGAGGTTCCCGCCCGGCTTGTGCGCGCGGTGTGGGGATAGCAGGCAGCTGGAGGGAAGGGTGGGAGAGGAGCAGGGCTACAAAGAGGTGCACAAAGAGCCTCTCCTCAAGGCAAAACCAACAACAAAAAAAAAGGTATTTATTTTTAAGAAATGTCATCCGCAGTCGGTACATATCGTCTGGACACCACAATATTATATACATATACAAGACATTTAAAATAAAAAAGGATGCTTTTACATATCCAAAGAACACTGTCGATAATTAGCCGGGTTAAAGAGGGAAAGAAACAAACCCCAAAGACAATATTGTGCATATTCCATCTTGTCAGTGGAGCACAGACATTCCAGTTTTACGGCAGAGATATAGAAACCCTCAGGAGAACATACCCAAAATAGTCTCGTACAGCAACTCCCTTCCATCTAGGACCTAAAATCAGTGGTCGGGATATTTAAGCAATACCGAGCAATGGTTTTCTTCCCACAATAGCAGCTTTATTTCTTATTTTCGGTCCCTAGTGCCGAGAAAATACGTAGCTGATGCAACTTTGCCATAGGTTCTCCATACATTGATATATCGGTGGGTGGAATGGCCCGAGATAGGGAAGACTGGCGAGGGGGTCGGACTATACAACGTTACAGGGCGACATTCAGAGTTCATCTCTCTTTTAACATAACTACACTCTTAGCTTATGAGTATATTCTTTCAAAAATGTACACAGTTGAACCTTATCAAGTGGATTTCTCAGAGCAGACCTGGGGGGTTCACAGTCAGAGAGGGGTGGAGGGATAAATCAAAGATGCGCTCGGTGGGGGTTTTGGGGGATGCTCGTCTGCATTCATGAATGTCGATTTTTTTCTATATATTTTTTTTTTAAATAATTAGTTGGAATCAGCAGAGTCCTGATGATCTCATCATACAAGCTACCAGATAAATATTTACGCTTCTTGTTCCTTTTCCTTGCCCCTTCTCCTCCAAAGTCATCCTCTGTCAGGTGGCATGGAGATGCGCTGTCTTGGACTTGCTCACCACCTTCTTCTCCTTGACCCTCCGGTTCTGGAACCAGATAGTCACTTGGCGCTCGGACAGGTTGGTGGTGGCCGAAATCCTCCTTCTCTTCTCTTTGGTGATGAATTTGCTGGCCGCGTACTCCTTTTCCAACTCTTTCAGCTGGATTTTGGTGTAAGGGACCCTTTTTTTCCGGCCCCTCCGGTAGCTGCTGACCTCGGGTTGTAAGGGAACCACGTCTGGATTAAAAATGAAAACAAAAGCAAAGAAAATACATAAGGAAGAGGGAAAGAGGGGGGTTCTGCATCCCAGGGTGTACGGATTTCTGCACATCAGGGAGGGAAGGGGTGATAAAGGAGGATAAAGAGTGGAGGAATGAAAGCAAAGAGAAAGGGGAAAAAAGAGGGGAAAAAAGAGACAAGGCAGGCAGAAAATGCATCCAGAGAGGGGAATAATACTATAATAATAGGAATAATAGCATAACATTTGTAATTTACGTGGTGGAAATGTGTTTTTCTTGGCGACGCTGCCTACGCTGCTAAACAAGGAGCATCAAGTCAAGCCGCTGACTAAAGGTGTGCAAATAATCCAAGGGACCTTCCGAACGGATGGATTTTTTACAATATCTGGAGTTTCTGCCCAGTTTTCCTCTTCCTTTCCCTCCTTCTTCATTCCTCCCCTCCTCAGCAGCAAACCTCTTCGGAGATCCCCGAAAACCCAGCCTGATGCAGGGACAAATGCATCCCCCGCACCCCAGCCCCTCTTGCAGCTTCGTGCAGCCCAGGAAGCCCCTCCGGGTGAGGGGCACTCAGATACCCAGCAAGAATAGCCCAAGCCCCCCCTTCCCAGTGGCTTTTCGTTAGGGGGGGAGAGGGGGACAGGGGAGATGTTCTGTTCTGTGCAAAGGGACTATGGGGAATAGTAAGGGCTCAGCAGGGATGTGGGGGCACCTTCACCCCTACTCTGCTGGTACTGGGGTTTGGAGCAAAACTCCACCCAAGCCTTCGGGCAGCCCCAGCCCCTTCCAAGGGTTGTGGGGGGAGCGACCTGGGGGACTAATCTCCTCGCCGCCAAGGTGTGACCCAGCTGGCTGGAGCGGGAAGATGGAGGCGAGCTCTCCTCGCAGGCAGCGCAGCCCCAATTATGGCTGACAGGAATTAATTGGGGAGCCCCTGGGGGAGCCGTGGGGGCTATCGGCTCTTTGGGAGGGGGGAAATGGGGGTGCTGAGGGTGCCGCAAAGGTGGGGGGCAGGAATCGCCTTCAGGGGAGGGTTCACCGGAGCCGCAGGCAATGGGGAGAGAAAGTATTTGGGGCGGCAGCCTCCTCCAAATACAGCTTAAATGCAAGGACCCCCAGCGCCGAGCCCCCTCATATACCCATCATGCAGCCAACAACGCATCACCAAATCCCCTCCACCTTCTTCCCAAAAGCTCCCGTGAAAGCCAATTTCTCCGTCCCTCTTTGTCACTAAGAAGGAAAATACATGAACGGATGTGGTCCTTCATTGCTTCCCCGAAGGACTAACGCGACCCATCCCTTCTTGCCTTCCAAGGGTCGGTTCCCCCCCCGCTTTTATTGTGGTTATCCCCTGCAGCATCCTTCCCCACCCAGCGCTGGGGGGCTGGAAGGGGGCTGGGGGAAGGACAGGGAGGCAGCACCTACCATCACCTTCCTCCTTCCCGCTGTCCTAGGGACCCGGAGCACGCAGGGCACGGTGGGAGCGGGAGGGAAAGAGAGTGGGGTATTCGTCGGGCTGAGAGATGCTCCAGAGAGGGCATTCGCCTCGCCGGGTCCTGCGGGCTGTCAGCTGGGCAGGGTGCATACCTGACCCGGGCAGAAACCTCGCCAATCCCTCCCTCACCCCTCTGCCTGTCTCCTTGCCCTCCAAACAGCCTCATTTGTCACTTGACACCTATTCCAATAATTGTGTGCAATTGTGATATGATTAATGCCCCAGCCTCCGACACTTCTCATTCGACTGAGCCACCAGAGAAGGTTGTTTGGGTGTTTGGACTTTTTTTGTCTCTTTTTAATTTTTTTTTTGTTCCCTATTTAAGCTTTCTGCATTTCGAGAAGCAGCAAAAGGAGGGATAAAAAAGAAGAGAAAGGCACTTCTCTTTAGGTGAGGCAAGCACAGGGAGGAGAGAAGAAAGGGAAGAATTAAACGGCAAAGTTACTTTCCAAGCAAGCTCACGGCGTGTATTTTGATTCAGAAATGATTGCTTCACCTTCTTTCCCATACATGTTCATACACATTGCCTTGCACAGGAGGCATTCCAGAGCCGTTTCTTCCCCTTTAATTACATATACAGGCATACACGGATCTATCTGTTTATATATATGTGTATATACATATATATATGCACACTCATCCGCATACACGCACATCCCCACCTCCGGTGGGAGCTGGCGGTTGGGAAGCAGGTGAGCACGCCGTTTCCCGGAGCAGCCTACCTGGGAAAGGTGATTTCCAGAGGTGTGCGGACTGCGATTGCTCTTTGGAGCAGTACACTTGCCCATCCCAGCCATTAGAAAGAGCCCAGTGTTGGTAACCTTCCATGGGAAGCAAAGCGTCGTGTCTCGGTTCCGGATGACCACCGAGCCCCGGTACCACCGACACGTCCAAATAGCCCGGGACCGCCTGGTAGGAGCTGGGAAAACCGGGATAAAAGGCGAATTCTTTGGCCCTCGACGGCAGCTCCTCTCCAGGCAGGGGCCCGCCGGCCTCGGGGTACTTCTCCCCGGGGTGATAAGCGCAGGGTTTCTGCTGCAAGTTGACTCCGTGGGAGTGGGACAACCTGCAGCCGTAGTAGCCCCCTCCGAAGGGGTAACCGTAGCCCAGCGCCGCGCTGGAAGCCGCCCCCGACGGACACTGGCGTGGGGGCTCTGCTGCCGCCAGCTCAGCGTACGCCGCTCCCTGAGGCGGTGGTGGTGGCGGTGGGGCCGTGGGCACGGCGAGTCCGGCGTGGGGCATCATCTCCCGGCAGTGTCCCAGCCCTTCCATGCGGTTCTTCTCCCGCGGGGCGTCCTCGCAGCGGCAGGCGAGGCCGTCGGGCCAACGCGGGGGGAGGCCGAGCGGTGCCGTCATGTCATGCCGCGCTGCTCCCGCCGCCGCCTCCTCCTCCTCCTCCTCCTCCTCCTCTTCTTCTTCTTCTTCTTCCTCCTCCTTCTCCGCCGCCTCCTCTTCCTCCTCCTCTTCCTCCCCCTACGGCCGCCGCCGCCGCCGCCGTCGGGGGAAGCTCCGCGCCGCGCCCCGCCGCCCCGCGACCCCCCCAACATATCGGCGCCGCGCGCGCATGCGCCGCACGCCCGCCGCCGCCGCTCCATTAAGAAATCCGCCGCGGCCACGCCCCCCCCCCTCCTCCTCCCCCCCCCCCGCCCCGACGTGTCCCCGCACACGTGACCCCATCGCCACGGTCATTGGTTGGGTGCCCCCCCCCCCCGTCCTCCGTCCCTGCGCTCCCGCCCCGTCGTGGGGAGAACGAACCGGGGGGGGGGGGGGGGGGAGGCACAAAGAGCCACGCGTGGGGGGGCTGGGTCGTGTTCCACCCCCCCCCCCATCCGCAGTGTCCCCACGGACACCCCGAAAGTAACACAGGGGAACCCTTCCCCTCGAAGCTCCCCCCCCCCCCCGCCATGTTTCAGCGTGGGCGAAGGATGCTCAAATCCATATATTGGGGGGGGGGGCAAGGAAAACCACCCACCCTCGATATTCCAACGGGAAACGACGGACAAACACCCCAAGATGCTTCGGGGGGGGCGGGTGGGTGTGTGTCAAAAAGCTTCCCCCCCTCCTTTATTATTTCGCGGTGGAACCTGTTCACTTTTTCCTTCACAAAGTACTTCCCCCTCCCCCCCCCCAGCTAAAATACTTTTAAAAAGCAAAATATCTGCCCAAAAGCCCCCGCCCCCCCCCAATTTTCTCCGAAATAATTTGATTTCCCTCCATTCAGAGCGCGCGTGTGTGATGATTATTGATATTAGTTAATAGATCAGTGATAAATAGTTCAGTGGTGATGTGGGAGTAGAGATGAGGCCGGGGGGTAGGGGTATGGATGAGGCCCCGAGGGTTGTATCTTGGTCTGGGCTGATTTGGGGGGGGGGGGGGAGGATGTGATGTGAATTAGTTCTTAAAGCAGGGTCGGGCTGAAGTGGAATTGGGGAAAATTAGGGAAAATGATAGTAAAGTGACAGGTTGCTGGCTGGGAGTGATGGGGGGGGGACTCGAAGGGCATGAAGCCTTTGGGGGGCCCCCCCGGGAAGGATTTCTTAAGGGAAAGAGGAAGCTCAGAGGTCTTCAGCACTCCCAAAAAGGTAGAAAATCGGGGAAAACCTGGGGGGAAATAGTACATTTTAGGACTGGAGTCTCCGTCTTTGTGAGGGGAGGTGAGCTCCCCCCACATTTTCCCTGGGGGGGTGTGGGGTGTGTGTGCCATGGGGAGTGGAGGTCCCTTCGCGACGACCCCCCCTGTCCCTGTGCCCCGTGGGGTGCGAAGGCGAGTTCTCCATCAGCCTGCTCCGCTCGAGCTGTCCAGGGGGATTTTCGGCGAGCGAAGGGGCCGTCGAAGTCCAAGTTCAAGGCGAGGGAGCCCAAGCTGGTCCTGCGAGCACTGGGAATGAGGCACCTTCCGAGGGCCTGGGAGTGGGTTCGGAAGTGGAATGGAAAAGGGCTGCGGTGGGTAGAGGTGGGGGAAGATGAAGAGAGGAAAATTAAGGGGATGGGATGGAATAAAATGGAATTGAAAGAAATAAAAGTAAATACAATAAGAAGAAAATAAAAATAAATGTGAAGATAAAAATGAAAAATAAATTAAGGAAAAGAAAAGAAAAAATGGTGGAATTAATACGATTTAGGAAATAAAGTAAAGAAAAATAAAGTAAAATAAAATAAAGCAAAATAAAATCAAACAAAATAAAATCAGAAAAATAAATAAAACAAGTAAAATAAGTTAAAAAGCCGTGCCCGCACCTTTGGAATTCCACAAAGCGCCGTGAATCCATCCAGAAATCACCCAGCAAAACTACTTCCCCCCCATCCCAAGAACCACATGGCTCGAGTGATAACGCAAAAGCCGAACGAGAAACGACGTGTAAATTAAAGCCGGGTGTCCCCCCCGTCGGGGCCACGGGAAGGGGTGAGCGGGACAAAACCCCTTCCCTCCCTCAGCAGCCCTCGATATATTTGTTCTCCCACTTTAATTTGGAAGATGTAGTTAACAGTTTGTAGCACATGCCCTATGTGCGCGGCGTGGGGAGGGAATTCGATGTACATGTGTACTACAAACGCAAAGGTTGCTGCGAGGGTGGCAGGGTTGGGTGCTGCGGTGCTCGGGGGAAGGCGGGAGCCCCAAGGAAAGGAACCCGGGCCCCAGAAATGAAATCTCAAATAGCTCTGACGGGTGGGGAAGGGCTTTGCCACCTCGGCTCCGGGGAAAGAGTGGGTCAATGGGACACTGAATTTTGTCATTCAGTGGGTTATGCGCTGGAAATTAAGGGAGGGAGGGGAAGCAAGGGGAAAAGAGAAGATGAGAGGAAAAGAACGGGGGAAAGAAGGAAAAAAATATAAGAAGAAAAGGAGAAAAACACAAAGCAAACAAGGGAAAAAAAAAGAAGAAAACAAGAGAAAGAGAAAGAAATATTAGAGAGGAAAAACTAAAAAAGAAGAATAAAACAAGAGAAAAGGGTCTTTTTCTGGAGGTAACGGAGATGAAAAATCACATTTAACCCATTTAACCCTGCGGTTTCCTAGGGAAGGGTCGGTGTCATAATTTCTTTTCATGTCTGAGCTTTCAGGGTGGCTCTACCCGCGATGGCGAGTAATGAACCCAGACCAGCTTCGCTTCCCAAAATGTGGAACTGCTTAAGAGAGTGGTACCCATAAATAAAAAAATAGGAAGAGGCGAAGGAGCAATTAGAAATAAGAGCAGATATGTGACCCTCCCTTTATTATTTATTTTTTATGCATATATAGATGCATATAGTTCCCCCCCTCCCCCCCCAAATTAAAGCTCACAAGTACTCCTCTGCTTGCGCTCTTGTAGGTAAAGGCTGGAGGACTCCGTCGCATCCTATTTTCAGCTTATATTTTAAATTACGGAAGGAAGAGGGAAAATTGACCTATATCAAATAACATTGACTTAGAAATCCCTCTTTCTCAGCCTCCAGCCGGCTCTAGGCTTGCAGATCGCTCCGGGAAAAGGAAGGGTTTATATGGATATTTCTGCAGGGAGCGGTTCCCTCTCCCTCTACCAGCGGGTTCCTAGAGGAAAACCTGATTTTTCTTCTTCTGAAGACATGGATGGTTCTGCCTTGTTCCCCTTCCCTTCCTCTGCCATCTTGGAGACGGACCCTGGAAGGAATTCAGTGTATTTTTATCTATCTTTTTATTCCTGCTGGAAAGGAAGAGAGAAACAGATTCCTCACCGAGTCCGTGGGAATAACTCAAATAATTAGATCTATCCTTGCGATATCCAGCTCTGTTCTTTGCAAAACTGCAAGTTGTTTCTCATTCCCTTCTCTCCAGCGCTTTAACTGCTGTGGTTTAAGGCAGTTTTCGACCTTATCTCCTTTAAAATAGCTGGTTTCTTCTTTAAATTAGCCGTTTGCTTTGTTAATTAGCCTTTTTCTTTACTGCCCCTCTCCCACTTAAAGAGAAAACACGGACATTTAGGGCTGAACGCAGTTTTGCAGGTGAACGCGTGTTTGCAGTGGAGATCTTGAGGTGGTCAGCAGATCGCCTTTGTTAAAAAGCTAATTTGACTTGTAGGTATTCAAAGCAAACGCTCCAAAAGCAGGATTTCTGCCCCAAACGGGTGAAGGTAGCTGTTACCCTGAAGCTACGGATGCGGTTGTGGCCAAATTCATTCGTGCTCACATCTGAGGGAGCTCAAAGTCAAGCCAGGCCAGGGAAACCTCACCCAAAATCAAATTGATCCACTGCGGAACTTTATGATAAAAATCCCTTTTTATCACCCTCATATTCTGGAGGAAAACCACCCAGTAAATAAATGGGATGGAGGAGAGAGAGAAAAAAGCAAATCCTTACTTTCAGTTAGGGATAGACACAAATAATTCACCCCAAATCTGCGGCACGTGGGTATTTTCCCTTTCCTCTTAATTTTCCCTTTCTCCCCTCTTTGTTTCCCCTTTTCCCCCCTCATTGTTGCCCGAAAGATTTAGAAATCGCCCCTCGCTACGCCATTTTCTGCAGGAAAAAGACCACGTATTTATGGTTCTTCCCACCTCCAGACATCTTCCATACAAAGGGAAATGGCCAAGGTGGGAATTTTATTGAAGGAAAATCGGCTCCAGCCGCTGTCAGTGCCTCTAAACCACGATGAACCCGCACAGAAAAATCTCTATCTAGATTTATGGAAAGGAAAGTGGCTTTTCCATTATATATATATATATATTTGGAGGGGGTGGGGAAGAAGGGGGATAAAGGAGGAGAATTGTAGCTTTGGAGCCCTCAGGGAAATTAGAGCCCGTGGTATGAGAACGTCTGACATCAACATACAATTTTCCCACTGGAGTCCCAATTTAGTGAAGAAATATTCCACTAAATCTCATATTCTTGCAGAGGAATCCAAGGAAAGCTTTCCCAGGCTTTGTTCAAAATGTGCTTTGGATAAATAAAAGCCAAAGCCGGCTTCTTTTCCCAAACTTCGCGTGCCTTTTTTTTTTCCGAGAGAGAGAAAAATAAATCCTAACATCCCTGCTTTAGCTCATTGCTGAATTCGTACAACCACGGAGGCTGTGGCCAAGCCTTAGCAGCGTTCTTACAAAAGCAACGCCTGGAATAGAGCAGGGAAAGAAGATTAAATACAGGCTAGATGCCTTGTGCCCCAAAAGGGACACAAAAAACACCCCAAAAGGGGACAAAAAAGGGGGGGGGGAGGTTACAGTAGTTATATTTATCTTATTCCTTGGGTTTATCACTAATTCTTCATCCCCTTCTTGAAGTGGAGATGTTTATATAGGGAATAAAAGAAAAATAGGATAAGTCATGATAAGAAAAGGTAGGATATGGTAAGGCAATCAGATAACAAAATAAATAATAAAATAAAATAGAATAGAATCACATAAAACTTCCCCTGCTTAAGCTTTAATTTAAATGCTTTTAAAGAGAGAGGGAGCGAAGGGGAAAGATGCATCAAGGACGGAAACACAAGATCGGATTTCTGCCCCCTTCGCCCCCCTCCGCGGTCTGGATCAAACTGTCTCGGGTGGTGTCAGGCGGGGAATTGAGCCTGACCCGAGACGATCCGGCTTTTCTCCTTCCTAACCTGTCAGATTCTTGCAACCTGTTTGGAGTGGATGCACCCTCAGGCTTTTTTCAACCTTTCCTTGTTTTTCTTTTAGCTGCCTTAGAATCATGGAATGGTTTGGGTTGGAAAGGACCTTAAAGATCATCCAGTTCCAACTGCCTACTATAGGCAGGGATACCATCAGGAAGGAGCTACCAGCCCAGCACCCCCTTCACTTCCCAGCTTAGGAGCGGGGAGAGATGCTACTAAATCTTGAGGATCGTCTTTGTGCCTTTTGCTTTGCCTTCCCTGCATTTTGCTATGCAGAACGGGGGAAAAAAGAAACATACAGATATAGAATCCGGCCCCACGCAAGGCCAGAGGTGGTTTTACAAAGCCAAACCTCGCTGCCTCCATCCCGCGGCTTTATCACTGTGCTTTATCCCTTTCCACGCAAAAACCCACCCGCGGTAAAGTGGAGAAGAAGAAAAGGACAAGGATAAATCCCTCTTGGTCTCATTCATCTGCCCCATCACCCCAGGGGTGACAACGCAGCTTCCAAAATCCCTTTCCTCCCATCCCGCCGGCCCTTAACACGGCGGCACCACATTTTGAGGCAGATAAAGGCTTTTCCTCCACCACTCTTTCTGTTTTTTACAGCCACCGCGGAATGTCCCGGCTCTTGGCAATTCCTCACCGTTAATTATTGTTATTATTTCCACGCTGGTCCGGTGCAATAGGTGCTTCTTGACTCAGCGATTCGGAGACAGACAAATAAAATATCTGGCTCAGTTTAGGGCCCCTGTCTGGTCGGAAGTCCAAGTTCAATTCCAAGTTAAAACAGGAGGTCGCCTGAAGCGTTGACAAAAGGGAAGGGGGCCATTTGGTCGGGCTGGTGTCAACAAAGTGGGATCTGGAGAGGGTAATTACTGCCTTTCTCTCATCATTTTTGCCTGCATATTCTCAGGGAGAGAAAGAGGGAGCGGAGACGGGGACACTCAGGTGCTTTGCAGCCCTTTGTGCTTGCGAGAAGCTGTATTTCCCCTTTAAATGTAATTTTAGGTCTTTATTTGTAAGTGCTCTGAAATACGGAGGCTTATTTTAAAATACGGGGGCTTTTTTTTTCTTTTTACTGTTTTTTTTTGACCGTAGGATTACAACCATCCGGGGTTCTTTTCTCCCCCATCTCCTGGTCCCGAATTAACTCAAGATGTGTCTGGAAGGTCGGAGACTAACACCAGGCCAGTGTAAGAAACCTTCTTTCTCTCGCCAAGTCCCCTTCAGAACCAGCTGTATGAGAGCTGCATGTTTTAGACTCTTCCTCCCCTTCTCCCACCCGAACTATTTGCTTCTTGGTCCACTTCGTGGCCAAATATTTCATCCCTTGGAGCTGCTGGGAGGGATTGAGGGGGACGAGAGGGGGCTCTTTGCCAAGGTTATTCACATTTTGAACAGTAAAACACTGAAGAGTTTCATTTCCATAGGTAGAAGCTGAACTTGCATGATCTGTATTTGTCAAACTGGGGTTTAGAGTGCATTAAATGGAGAAATAGAAATGATAAATTAGGCACAAGCGATGCCCACACGTTCACACTGCGGGTGAAAAAAGGATGCAATTTCATTTCCAAACAGCATCATGACGGGAGAAGGGCAACTCTCTATGGGAAACCTGGGATTTATTAGGCATTAGCTAGGGAAAATATGTATGCAATAAGCAAAGAAGCAAGAAAACGGAAAAACAACCCCAAAACAGGCTGATGTTTGCCTTTGAAAAACGTGTTTTTTTTAGGTAAATGGAGGGATCCCAGCCTGTTCCCAAAATTCTTTGCTGGGCTGGATTTTCAAGAAGAAATGCTTAGGGAAATAAAGTGATACATGACTCCACCTTGGCAGGGAGAAGCTGAAATTGCCGGTTTCCCCCCCAGAACGTGTGCGGGTGGTGTGTGGGATGGGCCGCTTTGATTTTTGCAGGCTCTTGATCTGTCTGGATGGGAATAACCTGGATTTTCACCCAGGAGTGGGACTGTGCCTTCACCCCAGGTATGGCTATTTATACTCCATGGCGATTAATAACACTGATTTCATTATAATACTCAGAGTCTATTCTAACTGCCAAGAACCCGATGAGATTCCTCTTTCACGAGTTTAAACTCCAAATACGGATTTGGGGGGTTAAAGTCGGGCTTAAAAAGCTGCTGCCTTTCCACCCCTCTCCTGTAATTGCTCCAAGAATATCCAAAGCATCAGCAAAACTTTGGCACAAGCAAGATACTTTTAAATTCAGCACCCAGGTAAAAAAGAGGTGAAAGAAAAGGGATTTTTATCCTTTACTGGCAAAATAAAGTCATTTTCCTCCCTGTCCTCCAAGGCTTTCTCAGGCTCCGACACACCACGTGTGACCTGCACAACTCCTATGTGTTTAACCCCTCCTGCAACACATGGAAAGAACCCTTGAGGAGTTTCGCCCCCCCCTTCCCCTTGAGGATGTGCCTTTGTAACCGAAAAACGTAAAATATGGGGGTTTTGTATTGTCACGCTGGGGCTTTTAGGCATTAAATGGCAAGTGCATAGAGCAAAGGCTTCCTCGGGAACAGCTACAGAGGAGCGAGGGACGAAGAAGGTGGGGATGGAGAGGGATGGGAAGGGGGGATTGTGTTTGCTGAGCTGGAAATTCAAGTTAAATAGGGGAAGGCTAAGATTTTGCTCCTGTGGACCTCTGGGTGCTGCAGAATATGGAGGTTTACCTAAAAAATAGAACATCTATAGAAAATCTAGGTTTTCTTTCCTATGTGGTATGGGTTGGCATGAGGATTCATCCCACTCTGAGGGCTGGTGGGGGCAAAAAGAACCAAAATATGATTGGTTTTGTCTTTTGTATTCATTTTGGGGGTTGGCGTTTAGGTGTAGCCCCGTTTACCTGAGTCAGTGCAATTTCGGCATGGGCAAAGGCGGTGTTGGGGTGATGTTGGACGGTGTTGGGCTGATGCTGGGTAGTGTCACCAGCTCCCCCCCGGGTCCCCTCAACCCTCCCCAGTTCCTGCTTCTAGACACAAGTTGGGCCGCGGTAACCCACGGAGGGAGGACTCAGGTGAGTGCCCCCTCTCGGACAGGATGATCCAGGGGAATCCTCTCCCTAGATCCCCCTTTTCCCCACCCTATGAAGCCGCAACATACTTTGGAGGCAGGAGAAGAGCAGCAGCATCCCAGCCTTGCGTGTGATGAGCTCCCAAAATTAGCTCAAAATGGGCATAAAAAATCAAATCTAATTGATTCAGAGTGTGCGGCAGAATGGTGCTGCATAGGTGGGAGCCCAACAGAACATGGGCGATGCACCTCTCCTTTCTTCCCTCCCTCCATCTCTCCACCTATCTACATATCCATATCCCCACCTATCCATCCCATTACTGTACATCCTGTATCCATTCTATACCACGCATACCTCTAAGAACTTCCCTCACAGCCTTTGCCTCCAGTCCATCTTCCCTCCGGGGGTTATGTCTGTCGCTACATGTCTATCCCGACTGTAAGCTACCCAGTGCTGCCTGGGAAGATGCTGAAGCCCCCGGAGATACCTCACCTTTTATTTACCGTCCAGTTTATTCGACATTATGCCTTTTGCTAAAAACCAAGCCCAAACCGACCAACCTTCTCCCTAACCAGTTATTTATCAAATCTTTCTGCAAAATACTTGCAGACATCCCGGGTCCTGCTTTTTATTTCCCCTCCCCACAGCTCTCTTTAGAAAGCCCGCTGGCAGGTTGTGTCTTTCCAAGGAGCACTATTTAATTATGCCCTTTAATGAATGACTCGCACGGAGACATTTGGACTCCTCAACTCTTTCAGGACACTTTTTATGCCCTGTTCAGCTTTGCAGATCAAGTGGAGAGCCAAAGCTTTCCCAACCCGCTCCTAAGGCTTTCATTCTGGAGCTAAAACACCCCCAAATATTCAGCAGGTGAGGAATTAGGGGACGATAAATGAGGAATCTAACTGATGTTTCAGCAAGGCTGCAGGGAGGTGGGGACTGGAGGCAGCTCTTGGGAGTGTGCTGGCGACGGGAAAGCGGTTGGGTGGCTTCTGCAGTGATTACCCCATGTCATATTAACCTTACGTAACATCATATCATAATATGTAAATGCATCTTGAGAGCTAGAGACCTCCTAGAGCTATTTACGAATAAAAACCAACAACAACAACAAAAAAAACTGTAGAATTTCTGTTGGGGACGAGCCTCTTCCAATTCGTTCTCTCCATTCCTTTTGCACGACCTCTGGAAGCAGAACCTGAAGATCTGGGAGCGAATAATGGACTTTTGGGAAAATCAAGGGTACCAAAAGGGTTTTATCTCTGCAGATCAATAGATTAGCGATCTAAGATAAAAAGAGAGAACCTGCTCTTGAGTGTTCAAATCTAAAACGCGCATAAATTGCACGGAAGGAAGCGATTTTCTAGGGATGTCCTGCCTTAAATTAATTCTTCTGTCTCTTTCCTCTCGTTCTTTGAGAAGAAATAATGAAAACTAACGGGGAAGAAAGGTATATGTGTGCATGTATTTAAACAACGGACCAGAAACATTTCCCTTGGCATTTTGCAAAGCTCTTTCAAAGCTTCTTTCTCTCCTTGCAGCAAAGTCGGGCCGTGGAAGGTAAAGTCCCAGCCGGGTCCCTTCTGTACATTTCAGTTGTGGTTTCATTTTGGTCATTTTTCGAGCTGTTCGTGGGATTTATTCCCCGCCGAGCTGCCCCTGCAGCAGCCCTGGTCGCGTTCCTGCCTGTCAAATGCATGAACACCAGTTACCGGCCTTTATCGCTCTTAACGGCTCCAAATATTTACAGGTAAAATTCCTTTTTCTCCATAATTTCCCCTCCCAAATTCCTCCTAAATATTTCCACGTTATTTTTCCAGCCGCGCTTTGAGGTTATTACAAACTCCCGGCTTTGCTCCTTCGCGCACAGAGGTTTTTACTCAGGCAAAGTCTCCAAGGATGTGCCAAGCACCTGGGAAAAGCGATAGGATTTGGGGAAGATTTGAGGTTTTCCATGGAAAAAAAAAAACAACCCGCAGTTCTGGAGAGCGGGAGGATTTAAATGCCAACAAGGTGGTTAATAATAATAGTAATAAAAGCAAATCAGATTAAAGCCGCCGGTTTATGCCACGAGTGCGGGTTTAGGAGGGTAAATACACGAATTTCTTTTTCGCCCGAACTACTTTTTACAGACAGGCTGGATTAAGGTAGGAAAACTGCGGGACAAAGGTGTTTTCTTCCTACAAGTCCCCATTTCGCTGTGGCAGGAGCTTCCCAAGGGCTGGGGCGATATAGAAAGCTGCATTTTCCTGCCTTGTTTCTGCTGGCCCACGGACACCCCACGGTGGCCATAGCCCTGGCGCTTTGCAACCACGCTTCACCCCACCGCAAAGCCGACGGCAGACAGAGAGGAGGGGAATTCGTGGCCCTGAGAAGTTAAAAGCTGCGAATTTGGCACCTTTGCCCAGCAAAAGAAGCTGAAAATAAAGAGTCCGGAGCAGGGCTGAGGTTGGCGACTCCGGTTTTAGCCCTCGGAGCCCAGCGGAAGGTGGGGGGGGGATGCTCTCGGCTGGACCCTAGGGTGCTCCTGGCCCTCCCGATGGGCAGAGACCTCTCAGCAGAGGTTGTTTGCTCACTAAATACCCCCTTAGAAAGACCTAAATCCTGCATCTCCCATGTGTTTGACGGGGAGCAAGCACCGAGGTGACCCCGAGTCCTCTTCATTCCGTGGCAGGAGTAATTTCCATGAAGGGGAAGTTAAGCAATTTAAAGCTGATTTGTTCCTCTTTTCCTGCTCCTCTATATGCAGCCAGAGATTTGAGGATAAAAGAATCTGTGCCTAGACAGATGAGCATGTCTGTATTTACGGCTATGCCTGTGGTTATGTATATATATACAGGCATATTTGCATGCAGATATGGATAAATGGTTGGGGGAATTTAATTAAGAATGTAATTGGCTGCACTAGGTGAGCTGGAGCAGCGCTAGGGCTTTGGGGGATACTTGCGTCGGCTTTTTAGGTGAATTTGGGAGTTCTGATGCAGCTTCTGGCGAGGGAGAGGCCGCTGAAGGTGATAAATGCGGCGATTTGCAACTTCCGTGGTTCATTTCTGCCTCTCTGGGGAAGGAAAAGGAAGAAGGAGTGAGGGAAAAGGAGAAATAGGAGAATGAGGGAGCGAATGGCAGAAAGGAAAACTTCGATTTTAATATATTTTTCCCCTTCCTTTTTTTTTTTTTTTTTTTTTAAGGAAACTTCAATCACACAAAGCCAAGAGAAACAAGAGGGAAAAAAAATCACTGGCAAAACTCCAACTTCAGATAATTACAACTGTTCTTCTCTTCCCAGCGGCGGCTGCTTTTGGCATTCCTTGTTCTTCGCTTCCTAGCGACACATTTTACCATTTGCCCATATTGAGCCAAATTTTGTCCGGGGATCTACAGAGTGAACCAGAAAGTCCTGGGGCTGGGGAGGGTCGTTACGGAGCCAAGGGGAAGGTGGCTTGATGCATCCCATGTGTTGAGCCCTAGAGCCACGAACCTGATCCCCCACTGTGGGCACCTTGTGCCTCCACGAAACATGTCCTGCTCCTGGAAACCTCTTCCAGCTCCCATATTTTTGGTCTTTTCCGTCTGGAGGGGGATTAGTAGGAGCTTCAGCTCCAAGGTCTCTTGTTGCTGCATCTCCTCCCCGTCTCCTTCATCTGGGTTTCTCCCCCCCTCTGAGGTTAGCTGTAGGCTTCAGAGTTAATAGTCCCCAGAGAGAGTTCTGTGCTCTTCTTTCCTGCCCCAATCCCAAATCTGGCACAGATGCCCCTCTTTGCTCATTTTAGGCCCAAATTTGCTGAAGTCTCAGCATTCCACCCAGCCCCATTGAGACAATGAAGCTGTCCCCACCATCCCCCGTGGGGGACAACAGGATCCCCAGACAACAGAGAAGCGCCAGCAGCCACCATGCTCAAAGCAACAAAGGTTCCCTCCTGCCCCCAGGAGAACAATATGGACATCCCCACCCTCCCAAAAACAATAGGAGCAGCCTGTAGCCAGGGCCTGGCCACATCTGGCCTCTTTCATGTCAGGGGCATGCATCCCTGTGGAATTTGGGGTACGGATTCATCACAGTTGATCTACCAGGATGCAGGGACCTTCTCAATCCTCCCTTATGTTGTCCCCTTGGCCACCTTCTGTGTCTTGAGTCTTCTCAAGTTCAAGACCCTCTTCTGCCTGTTTCATCTTTGTTGCTCCATTTTCTCTGGGACACTAGAATGGAAAGATCACCTCCAAAAAGTGGTTCCAGTCCACCCAGCTGTATCGACCTGTGCATTTCCCCTCTCCCCTTCTGTCTGCCTTCACCGAGGGTGAAATGCAGCTGACACCAGGACAGGAAAGGTGTCACCTCCAGGAAGAGCTGGCCTTTGTCTCTTGTCCAAGGGGACAGTCTGGGATGGTGGGATGGCCAGGACACACACTCCCACTCCTACCTGGTGCAGGACCATGATATGAAGCTGCATGGTGGCAACCTCCAGTCCCACTCCACACACAGCTTGAACCCAAATCTGCTTTTTTTTTAGCAGTCACCCCAACAGAAACATGTATCTCTGTGTTCATCTTCCCTTCCATCCATGCATGCATCCATCCATCCATCCATCCATCCATCCATCCATCCATCCATCCTTCCCAACCCATGGGAGGTCCACCCCGCTTCTGGCCTCTCCTTGTCTTGGGGTTTGAGGGGAGTCACAAGCTGAGAGGTGTCACTTGGGGACCCCACGATTCGGGGGAGTCGAGTCGGCAAGAGGCTGGGGAGGCAAAGCAGATCCTGCCGGCTCTGATTAAGTGTCAAGTGAGCATTTTGGTGTGCTAATGGACTTGGGGTACGGGGAGGGGGGGAAGGCGGGAGCGGTGCTTTTGGATGTCTGGCGTAGATTTTGCACTTTAATTAATGGAAAAGATGCTCCAGGCGATGCTTTTCAACCGACACTGAAACTCAGACACTCTGAAATGACCAGAGAAATAAAAACAGTGACTGTCAGAGAATAATTACACTGGGCCGGGCAATCCCGGATGATTTGAGCAACAATTCTCCGTGTTCCCCCATCCTGCCTCTCCCCTTCAAGAAACAAAAAAAAGAGGAAAAAAAACAAACCCAAAACCCTTAAAACAATGATGTGTCTCGGTTTAAACTCGGGAAAATCCGCCTCCCGCTCTACCGGAGGTGATGAGTTAGGGGCAAATACTGCAATGCACCTTCCTTGCTTCAGTTTATCCCAGTTGTCTTCGTTTGGGTTGTTGCGTTTTGATGTGGTTTGCTTTGGAGACTTTTTTTTTCTCAGCAAAGGCCTATTTTTTTTCCATGTTTCCTGCGCTTTTGGACTCCCGTTATTCCTCCCGTACCCCATTTTTCTGCATCTTCCCTCAAAGCATCTCCTAAAGCCGGGGAGCCCGGTGGGATTGCTCCCATCACCTCCCCATATCCAGGTTTCTTCTCCTCCTTCTCCTTCTCCTTCTCCTTCTCCTTCTCCTTCTCCTTCTCCTTCTCCTTCTCCTTCTCCTACTCCTCCTTCCCTTTCCTCCCCCTTTTTCCATCCTTTTGTGTGTATTTAATTCAAATCGTTCTTTTCCCGACCTGCAGCACAAAACGCGGAATGTCGTGAGGAATTAATGCTCCGACAGACACTCGCCCTGGGACCAGCGTTTGACGCTGCTTTGGACTCAAGAATTCCACAGAAATCAGTGAAAATGGGCAAAACCGGGAAGCCATCACCCTCCGGTGTCCGACCACGAAGTGTCCTGAGTGTTTTTTTTTTCACCTGATGCTCTATACAGGTCGTTTCGGTGGGTTTTATGTTAAAGAAATGTATTTCATGAAAGAAATTCATAAACCAGCTCAATATCTTTCTCGGAGAGAACAAGAAAAAAGCCAACAAGCCCTAAAATATCCTTTTAAATCAGGTTTCTCCTTTTTCCCCTCCCAGAAAGCTTTTAACTTACAGATAAGTTACCTGATGGGCAAAGATTGCAAATACTGAGGAGCAAATGCATCGAAAATAAGAAAGTCCGGTTTAAAAAGAGAGGAAATAGGTCCTGGAAAAGGTCCTCGAGGCTTAAAGTTGTGGTTTTCTGCAAGGACACAAAAAGCACCAACTCTTAAATAAAAATCGTTTGTTTTTTTTTTTTTTTGTTTTCAGGGCATATTTATACATGTTCTTCCTTCGGGAATTTCAGTTTCAGATCCAACATTGGAACTCTCTGCTCCTGAGTGCGCACACGCCTTCCTACTCAGTCCATTTCTTTTATTCCTCATTTAAATACCTATTAATTTAGGAAAGCAAAGCACTGATTGAAAAAGTATTCGATCATTATCAGTGACGAAACCGCAGCGCCGGGCTTTGAACTGGGAATAATTTATTTAAGGAAGGGAATCGTTTCTTCGGGCTTGATTTTCTTTTCCCTTTAAGGTTTTGCCTTTCACCTCCCAGGACGGGAGGCTGCTTTAAAACCCATCGATGGGCTATTTTGGAAGGGAGAGAGGGTAGAATTATGGATCTACTCTGGGCTTTCCTAAGAGGAAAACATAATAATAGTAATAAAACAAAATAATACTACTAGTAAAAAGGCAGGAAAGCGGCCCTGCACGGGTGGTTAGGTGCCAGCTCGCTCCCGTGGGAATGGGGAGAGATTTCCATGATGATTCGTGCATGTCTTAACTCGGAGCCTTCCCGGTGACCTATGACTAATGCGATGAGCGTTTCCAGGCTCAGCCGGGGATGAGGAGGATGGGGCTCTGCCCCCCGGGCACCTGTAGCGCCGATCGCGCAGATCCACCCCCCCCCCCCTCCCTGCAGCATCCTGATTTTTTTTCAGGAAAAACCCTAAATAATCGCATTTTTGGAAGGATGGGAAACGCAGGGAGCATCTTCTGCTTCTCCCGACGGCGGAAATAGCGCGTTGGCGGAGCTGCGCGGGCGCGTATGGGCGCCTCCTCCTCCTCCCCCTTCCCATGCAGTGTTTGTACAGCATCAATTCCCCCCTTTTTTTCCCCCAAGCAAAGAGCATCGCTCTGCCCTGTTGTCCCCGGCCCCTTTAAAGAAAACCCGTGCACTTTTGGAAGCCACGCTGGGTTTGTCGCCTCTGTGACACGCAGTTGTGTCTATTGGGGTGTAGAGGTGATGTCTGGGTGCATCCCCTCTTCAGATCCAAGCTGCAGTATCCCTTGGAGGTGGATGCATTCCACTCACCGCCCATCTCTTTGTGCAGCCGCTGCGTTTCTGGCCCTTTTCCTCTTCTCCTGATGTCCCCATAGCACTGCTCAAATGCATCATCTGTACCAACCTGGTGGAAAATGCAGCTGGTGGAAAATGGGACTTTAGTTCCCTTCCCAGGTACATGAGACTCCAGTTGAGGCTGAAACCTCCAGCTCCAGAGATCACTGGCACATGCCTCAAACGCTGGGTAGGAGGGAAGGACCCAAGGGAGGACTATGTACAGGAGGGGACATCAAACGGGTTCAAGACCAGGAGGTCTGTTGTACAAAATATGCGTTAGAGGAATGACTTCAAAGGTGTTGTGGAGTTCTGTTCGCTTTGGGAACCCCCTGTTTTCCTTCTTGATGATCAGGTTTGCTGGAAGTGGGAGCTGGGAAGGAGAAACATAGGGGAAAGGACTCCCTTTCCCACAGCAGGACGTGTGGGGCAAGAAATACTGCTTCTTCTGGAAGACCTGGTCCTCTCTGCAGCTTCTTAGGTGCCCACCTGTGGAGGCCTGTGGTTCCTGTGGGTCACCAGAAAGAAGATCACTGAGAGAGAAGATAATCAGGGAGCAGTGTTGAGGTGATACAAGTCAACATGGAAGTAAATGCACATGTCTATTGCCAATGAGTTGGGTTTCCACACAGGGGGTTCATCCCTAGATGGTATTTTTTGGACAAATATTAATTTTTATGGAAAACATTGAATTCGTCTTCAGTGCAAAGTTGTTTTTTTTCAATCTTGGATGCTCTTTACAGACCCAAGGGTCTCCATAGAAAATTCTGAATAGAAATTGTATGAAAGGGAAGGTCCATTTAGGGTTGCCTGTCCATCCGTCCGTCCATCCATCCATCCATCCCATTGTCATTGTGCCATATGTGCAAATGTGGACCTTGGACATTCTCTCACCACATGCATGGTGAGAGAAAGGGGTCAGCGATGTCCTGGCCCTGCAGTAGCACTCTGTATCCTCTGGAATACGTTCCCCGTGTATTCCCCAGGTTGTATACTACATTTCCAGGGTATTCTGTCTGTCTTGTCTGTGAACTGAAGAGCAAAACGCTGCAAAACCAGAGCAGATCCTTCCTCTCTCTCCCTGTGAGGAGGAGGAGGTCTGAAGGCATCTGAACGCAGCCAGGACCTCCTGGACATGCAACTGGCTTTGACCTTCTTGGTTTCCCCCTGCCTCCAAGGCACCATGCAAGGATTTAATTTACTTTCCAGTGCGGTTTCTTTGTTGGTTTTCCCTTACATCGTCCGGCAGCCGTTATGGACTCTTAACTATATTTATAAGAGGCCTTTTCCTCTCATTTTAGTTATGTATTTTGCTTTTCCTTTGGCTAGAGGGGGTGGTTCAATAAATAATGGTAATGAGGCTCCTGTAATTGCTTTTGGATGTGCCTGCAGATGAAATCTTGGATAAATTATTTCTTGGTGGGAAGATTTCACTTGACTTTTTGTTGTTGTTCTTTATTTCCCCTTTCTTCTTGCCCAGCTGCCAAAGAAAATTGGATTTCCTAAAAACCAGCTACAGCTTGGGGACGTTTGAGGGCTTTTTATAAAACAACAACTTTACAATTTACCACCTTGTAGGGTCGTTGGTTAGTTTTCTCCCCCATGTGCTTCCCTGTGCACGGGGAGAGATTTATTCTGCCTCACATGGCTCCCGCTCGCAACAGCCCTGTATGAAAAATCGCTGCCCTTACGAGATGGTCAAGCTCATTCTTTGCCTCCTAAATTTGTCAGGCGTAAATTCAACAAAATAAAACATGTCAACAGGAAGAGAAATGACTCACGCTGCTATGAAATAGTCCTCCTGGTAGGAAAATGGTACTTTCACAGGGTTTAAAGAAAGTTCCCTCTTGACCCGGACTGGGGTTATGCTTAAAACTTGATGGCTGGAGGGGACTCCATAGTATTAACTAAATATCAGAGTCAAGAGGATTGGTTTTGGTTAAAAAAAAAAGGAAAATAAGGCTGAAAAAGTGGGGTGCTGGCGTTGGAAAGAGCAGAGAGAGGAAAGGAGGATGGAGGGATGGTTGAAATGGGATGAAAATGCCTTGGGAGCTGTTGGAGAGGTTTGGCTGGATGGAAACGCAGAGGGTAATGAGATCGGTTGTTGTTATGTGAACTGATTAACAAGAGCTAAAAAAGAAGAGCAACTCACACACCCCCACTACTAAATATGCCTTTGGTTGTCCAGGCTGAAGAAACCTTCCCGCTCCGCCGTGTCTCGCATGGTTAAAAATCTGTTTTCCAGTCAAACAACGGATTTTTCCCATGACTCGCTGCCTCTGGAAATATTCCTCTCCCAGACCTTTCTCCCCTCCCCCAAATCTGTGTTTTTTTCCCCTTCTCTTGGACGTTTTTGTCTTATTTATTTCCACTGCTAGAACAAAACTTTCCGAGTCAGGAAGGAGAAAAATGGCAGCAAATGGCCAAGGGACTTCAAACCCAGGGATGCCATTTCCAAAGGCTTTGGAAAATCACTAGGGGAACAGTTTCAGAAGTGCCTGCTCATCTCAGTGACTTCAAAAGTGCCCCAAACCAAGAAGGAATTAACCCTTTGGCCCCTAATTTGCTTAGATGTAAGGCAGAAAAAGGTCATCTCCCTTGTCTCCAATCCCACTGTGTTTTGGGGCATGACATTTGGGCAAGGTACCTTTGGAAACTGCTTGCTGGGGAGACTGGGGGCAGGTAGAAAATGGGAGGGATGGTTCTGGGGGCAAATCTCTCCTGCCTGCTTCACCCTGGCGTTTGCAACCAAAGTTGGCCAAAGGAGGGAGGGAAGGCTTTGTTATAACAATATAGAATCATATAAAGGGCTTTGTTCTTTTGCTTTATATCCTTTCTTTCTAAATCTGAGGGGATGTGTGGAACCCCTCTGCTCCAGTCCCATAGGAGCATTTTATTTCCCTTCTCATGGCCAAGGTGCAAAGCTGCTTGGTCCAAAGGTGATCTAGGGAGAAACTACACCAAACCCTGCAATGATGGGCAAGAGGGGGTCATTCCATGTCATCACCTTTCCCATTCTATCGCCTTTTCCCACTGACTTTTGGCAGGGGTAAAAAGCCTGCCTCGATAAGTCCCAACTCGTCACAGGGTCTCCGATTTACACGAGCTGGGACGAGCAGTGATGAGAGCAGCTATAGAAATAAAAGGTAAATTCCCTTCCTAATCCCACGACTTAAAGTGGTTTATTCTTCAACACATACGTGGATCTTTTAGGTTAGTGCCAGAGCCAAAAGAAGGATTTCTCCTGCCTTTCTGAAGCCAACAGCCAACACTTGTGCACACACAGACATGCAAAACTGCTTAGTTTCCCCTCCTGCGTACCCAAACCCAAATGTGATCTCCCTTGCACGCATCCACGGTGCATTGTAGATCTGCAGATATTATTCTGACCTCTGGATAATTAATGTATTAATTGTCGTTAATGAAATGCCCAGCCTGCCTCACGCAAGGAGCAAAGTAAACCCAACCCAAGTGCTGGTGTGTTTGCCACCTCCACCAGTGCTGATGCCTGGGATGGTGCTGGGCTGTGGAGCCAAAAGAAGGGAGCTTTCATCAGAGCATCACTCTCGGGCCAGGGCTGAGCTGAGCCCTGGCGTGGCTGGAAGCTCCGACTGCCAAGAAAAAGTCTTCCTTGGGCCAAGAGTGTTGGTGGTGTAAGGCAAGCCTGGCTCCTTTGAAGTGTCTGGGGCAGAGCCAACTTACGCCCAGTTGGGTTTGGCCCATGGTTCATGTTTAGCAACAATATTTTCAAAAACAAACACTGGGGAGGGAACTCATGGGTATTTTTTCCTCCAGGGCATTCAATTTACTAGCATTAAGGGAAGTATTCCCCTTTCCTTTCCTTTCCTTTCCTTTCCTTTCCTTTCCTTTCCTTTCCTTTCCTTTCCTTTCCTTTCCTTTCCTTTCCTTTCCTTTCCTTTCCTTTCCTTTCCTTTCCTTTCCTTTCCTTTCCTTTCCTTTCCTTTCCTTTCCTTTCCTTTCCTTTCCTTTCCTTTCCTTTCCTTTCCTTTCCTTTCCTTTCCTTTCCTTTCCTTTCCTTTCCTTTCCTTTCCTTTCCTTTCCTTTCCTTTCCTTTCCTTTCCTTTCCTTTCCTTTCCTTTCCTTTCCTTTCCTTTCCTTTCCTTTCTCTTCCTTCCTCTCCTTCCTCTCCTTCCTCTCTCTCCTCTCCTCTCCTCTCCTCTCCTCTCCTCTCCTCTCCTCTCCTCTCCTCTCCTCTCCTCTCCTCTCCTCTCCTCTCCTCTCCTCTCCTCTCCTCTCCTCTCCTCTCCTCTCCTCTCCTCTCCTCTCCTCTCCTCTCCTCTCCTCTCCTCTCCTCTCCTCTCCTCTCCTCTCCTCTCCTCTCCTCTCCTCTCCTCTCCTCTCCTCTCCTCTCCTCTCCTCTCCTCTCCTCTCCTCTCCTCTCCTCTCCTCTCCTCTCCTCTCTTCTCCTCTCCTCATCTTCTGTTCCCTTGTCTTTCTTTCCACCCTCAAAGGTGTGAATTGATTCTCCAGGCCCAGTTCCTGATTCCTGCAGGATTTCAGCACTCAATTCCCCAAGGCCTTCCCTGGCCCCAGCCCAGCTCAGGGGGAATTAGGATCCTGGTTCTTGGGAATCTCAACAGCTGGATCACACCAGAGGTCACTGACCACCCTCAATCCCCACCCAGTTGGGATCTGATGGAGTTAATGCCCACTGAGTTGGAAGACCTCATGCAAACCTTGGCTTTGCTTGGAGGGAATAGGTTGCAAGCTCCAAAAATCTCTGGAGCAGGCACAGCCTCGTGCACACTCCTGCTCCCTGAATCACAGCGCTGGGCTCTGGGGAGAGGGCCTTTACTCAGCATTTGCAGCCCTGTGATTCAGAGAGGCTGATGGCTGCTCGTACCCACGCGCAGCAAATCCACCTCGAAACAACCTCTGCCAAGATGAGCCAGGCTCGACTTTCTGTTTGCAAAGAGATTTTCTTTTGAAGTCTCTGTCTGGGGCGCTAAAAATAAGACAGAAGGATGGGGGGGGAAGGAAAAGACGTTGGAAAAAGCCAAATGTGGCTTTGGGTTTCAGATGTATGGGCACCAAGGTGTTTGCATGCTTGGCTTCAGCATCACAAAGGGTCAGACCAGATGTATAGCCCATCAAAGACAGCTTTATTCCTCCTCCTGGAGCTCTTGGGACCTGAGTAAAAACCATCACCAATGAAGTTGTCCCATCCAGGGAATCATGATTTCACCCTGGGATTTTGGAGCTTGGGTATCAAAGCATTGCACAGTCTGCTTCCTCCCAGCAAAATACACATTACCTTGGCGTCATCACGATGGATTAGGGTGACTGGAGTCAGCTGAGGGGATGGCAAAGAAAGCTCACCCCTTTATCCACCTGGAGAGGCAGGAGCTGCCAGGCCAGTCACACATGAACCAGTTCTGCAGCGCTTCAAACCAGCCGCAGCACCTGATGACACCAGCCCAGCCAAGCTGAGGGTGTCTGGGATTTGGGGCATCTTTGGCTTCATCATGTCTGAAGACACAGAAGATCTGTGAAGTTGGGTAAATGAAGCCCTTCTTAATGATCAGTTTCTCTTTGGTCCTGTGTTTGCCCTGTCCCTTGTACAATGAGCCTGGATTGGAATCAGGTGTCTCAGCTCTCCCCTACAAGGTTTTGCTACCACAATGCCTTATACATCATCTTATATCAATATCTTCTTCCCCTTCCAGAGTGCAGAGAAGGGCAGTAAATGGGATTTCTGGGAACTCAAGAACTTTGGGGAGGCAAAGCCAGCTCAATCTACCCCTGTCATCATGCTGGGATGAAACTCAGACCAGGGAGTTTTCTTATTGTGTGCTGATGACACCACCCTTTAACTCCATGACTAAGCTCTGGGGATGAGCCATACCCACTCTCACCTTGCTTCTTGCCAAAGCAGTGCACCTTGCTGCAGACACCAGAGATGAGGATCATTCCAAAGAGCACTGCCATATTCATTATGTTCTGCAAACCCCCGAATCAGGAATGAACCATTAACCTCCCTGATTGCTCAGGTCCCTCTTTAAAAATGTCCTCTGCTGTGGTATTTTCTGTGGAACCTGCCTGCTTCAGCCCTTGCATCCATCCCTTCCCACATACGGGACAGACTGAGTTGCATTGGTTGGGTGGGAAGCTAAAAGAATGGTTTATCCATGGATTTTTATTTGCTTTCCTTGCTTTGCTCTCCAAATGGCAAATCCAAGGAGTGGCAAGGATGTGCATCAACAGGAGAGGACCATTCCTACTGAGCTGGACACGTTTCCTAGCATTGCTCCATCTTTTTGCACAAATCCAGGTTGATTGCGGCAACATCCCATCTCAGGAAAGGGCTGGGAGCCCTTCATCTTCTTGTTCTACCTTATCTGCTGTGTGCTCATTCCTGGCTCTGCCATCAACTCACTTGTGACCTTGGCTACATGATTTCCCCTATAAAATGAAGCTAAAGGCTGTGATTTCCCTGGCAAAACACTTTGACAACTCCAGCTGAAAGGCTTTCTAACAACGGGTGCGATGGTTTTATCACTGCCTGACAGGTAGATTTGGGGTTGCTGGGAATTACATGGCTCTGAAGCATTTACTGAGCTGTTTTTAAGCTCGTAAAAGCAAACCAAACCTGTGAATGAGCAGAGGACTCCTCACCTCAAGGCTCCCTTCCACCAGAGCCAAGTGGTTCTTATCCTGAAGTTATAGTCAACGAGGTGGGATGGGATCAAGTCACCCGCTTGGTTATCTTGGCACGAGCAGAAAGCCTTCCCCATGGAGATCTGAGTTGCGCTTCCAGCACTTGAGATTCAATGTTCCCTGTGAGCAGCGGGTTTTAACATCTCCCATTTTGTAACAGCCAGGGCTGTATTTCAACCCTCTTCCCCAGAGATTCTGCATTAGAAAAATTTATAAGCTTGGAGGATTGGACTCAGGGATGAGCTAATGGAGGCCAGGGGTGCCTCTTCTGGGAAATGCTTTGGTGGGCTGATAAAAGCTGGAAAAAGATACCTATTTTTTCCAGTTAGAGCCATTCATCAAATTAAAGACACCAGCTGCCCTGGATAGGTTTTGGCAGTCCCTGGACAAGCAAACAGGAAGACCAGCACGGAGCAGGCAATGTTGGGCATCCTGCAGAAATTGCATCTGAAATGGGAATAACTTTCCTCTGTACCCGTAACTCCTTCCATAAGGAAAGAGGAGGAGGAGAGAAGGGTCTAACCCACCAGCCGCACGCTCTGGAGGCAATGGAGTTGGTTGTGGACTGGTTTAATATGGGGTAATCTGCAGAAAGAGGTGCCCAGCTTGGCCCCCACCTTGGACTGCCAACTCCAGGAGGGATTACCAGGTCAACAGTGTGGATGTGGCTTTGCAGCTTCTCCAGCCTGGGCTGGTTTGACTGGGGACAGCTTGACATGGAGCCAAGTGGGGAGGGAGCGGGCAGGCTCTGGCTGTTTAGCCTGAGCTCACCCCTGCATCCTGTAATGTTTCCCAGTGACCTTATGGGGCCAAGAAACCAGCCCAGATCCTCTCTGGAGAAGCCAAGCACTGGCTGCAGGAGATGATTCATCTATAGGCATCCTTCAGTGGTGGCAAAGCCTGATCCCACAGAAGACCCGTCAGAAACAGGCTGCAAGTTCTTCCATTGACTCCAACAAGCCTCAAGCTCATCCTGCAAAACGGCAGATGCTCTTGGTCCTACCATGAGGGACTTCAAAGAGCTGAAAGCTGGGCCATGCCTCCTTTCTACTTTTGCAGATGCTTTGGCTCTTCCAGTGTAAATCCTCATAGAATCATAGAATAGTTGGAATAGGGTTGGAAAGGACATTAAGATCATCTAGTTCCAACACCCCCTGCCATGGGCAGGGACACTTCACACTAAACCATCTCACCCAAGGCCTCGTCCAACCTGGTCTTGAACGCTGCCAGGGATGGAGCATTCACAACCTCCCTGGGCAACCCATTCCAGTGCCTCAGCACCCTCACAGGAAAGAATTTCCTCCTTACAGCCAATCTAAACTTCCCCTGTTTAAGTTTTAACCCGTTACCCCTTGTCCTATCACTACATCTTCCATTATGAGAAGCTGCACATGTTGAGGGCTCAACACCCAAGATTTAAATCCCAGGCAAGTCCCAGAGGCTCAACCCCTCCCTGCTCGGTGGCTGCAATAGTGTAGAGATGCTCAGAGCACCATGAAAAGAAGGCTTGAAGGAGAAACCAACAATTATTGTTCAGCCAAATAACTCAATTGGGGGGAAGTGGGAACGGGCGCGTTCGCTTTCCTCCTGTCATCCCTTTGCTGAGCTTATTTATCTGAAAATAAATGAGTGGCCGTCCTGTAAAACACTTTACTGGCAGCTTTTAAAAATGGTCTCTCCCTCCAGCTCCTAATGCCACGTTATCCAGCAAAAAAAAACGCTGTTCCACACACGGCAGCCATCAACCGCATTGATTTGTGAGGACTCAAAGATGAATGATAATGCCGGGCCATGGGACGGAGGGTGATTTATGAGCTGGTGGCTCACTCCTCGTAGCCCAGGCTCTAGCACTGCTCAGGCACAAGTATCACATCACCATCCTACTACTGGTCCCACTAGGAGGGGATTACTGGGAAGGGATGTTGGAAAGGATTACTGGGGATGATGGAGAGGGGCCGTTGCTTGTGTTCATGGCCCAACAAGGTGATGGCACACCATGGCTTGTCATGCCAGCCCTGGGAATGGTTGCACTGAAGGTGAGTTGAGGCTGGGTGGAAGCTCCCCAGGACATGATGCCTGTGTTTATTGGGTGCCATTCAAGCCAGCAGCTATGGAGGGATGGAGGAAACATGGTTGCCAGTGGTTCATAACTTGCCCTTTTGAGAAAAGTCTCACTAACTCTAAAGCACGACCTCAGAAATGGATTTTCCCTTTGCCAGAAGGATCCAGGCCCTGGGTGAAGCTTCTGCTGGGCTTTGGGCAGCATCAACATCTCTCTTTGGCAGCGAGGCTCCAAAGGTTACACTGGTGTGGAGCTCACCCAGACCTCCCTGAGATAGAAATACTGTCTCTCGCCTTCACCTGGTTACATCAATACTGCAGGATTTTAATTACCTTTGAGACCCTTAGCTCAGTACTGATATTAATATGGCCAACAGGTCTAAAAGCCACGGAGAGGTGGGAATTTATACACCGGCTCACATGGACACACACAGAGCACGAGCAATAATTCCTTTAGGAAAGCAGCCTAAAGATTCCAGTAGGGATTTTTGCGGGCGGATCCAGGCAAAATGGGGATGCGTGGTTGGAGGAGAAACCCCACATCTAGGAACGATGGCTCAGCACCTCCTAAATTTAAGTTAATACTTAAATCCATCCGGACTGCACCCTCTCCCGCTGCCGTCCCGAATGCCAGGTTCTTCTTGCGCAAGATCCCAAGGAATCCAATGACGTGCCGGGATTTTCCTTATAAAACTTCTCGCCCTGCTCTGCAGGATTGCAGAGGGTTGGAAAATTCTGCTGGGCATGTGCAACCCTGGGTCGTGCTGGATGCAAATTACCTTGATTACAGGTTGGGTAATTATAGTCGCAGCCCTGGCGGTTGGAGGGCTGCTGGGGGGGGGAAGCCCCTTGCCTTGTTTCTTTGGAGGCTGCCTGTGAATCCATCTTAAAGCTTTCAACAGAGAAGGGGTGTGTGTGTGTGTGTGTGTGTGTGGGTAGGGGGGACTCTGCCACTCTGCACTGCAAAGAGCATAAATCACTTCTAGGGAATCATAAATCAATCTTTTTCCCCCAGCCCTCCAGCCCGTGAATGCAATGAGGCGATGGTGGAGCTCATGCTTCACAGCCTGCATGCGACTCTGGCAAGGAAAACACTCTCCAAAACATAAAGAAGGCTTGAGAGTCTCAAAGCCCTTCATTCAGAATGGGCAGACCCAGGAGGCTGGTAAAAGGGGCCCTGGAAACTCTAGGTATTTAGATAGGGGAAGATTAAGGGGGGCTATTAAGGGGATTAGTGCTGGAGCACCTTTCCCACTTGGATTTGGGGGAAACAAACGTGGTTTCATCCTGGTTTAGTCCCTTTGGGATGCAGACACCTTTGTGCATTTATGTCCTCCGCTCTCAACCTCAGCCCACCCCGAACACCAGCCTCGAATCCTGGTCCTGACTTGATAACCGATGCCTTTAGTTTTATATGGGGAGGTTTTGTGCCAGTTGTGGGGCTGCTGTGGGGGAAACATGCCTCTGACCCAGCTAGAGAGCATTAACTGCTCAACGCTTGAGCTGCGCACGTTGGGGTTTGCCAGTGGGAGCCACTGATTTCTCTCTGATGAGCATTTTGAACAAGTGTATTAAATGCTCAGCATCCTGCTGAGCCCTCTGCGCTCAGCATGGGTAATATATGTATTAACATGCCAGTGAGACACAGCATTATTCTTATTAAAAGTAATTTACGCAGCCCCATCACTTGACATTTATGTTTCGAAGATGGTATAAATCTGGCGTGCCCAGGCAGGGGGGTTTCTGCATGGATGGGCCATCCCGAACGGGATGCTCCTACCACCGAAAGCTTTGGTTTAAGGCCAGGGAGAGAAAAGGCAGCTCCGGGAGGCTTTTATTAAAGGGAAAAAGGGAGTATTTAGGGAAAAGGGGCTAAGGAAGTGTGCGGCTCTTTCTCCTGTTTTGACTAAGCTCTTAATTTGACAGTGAATGACGACGGGGTGGTTGTAAATCTGCTGCCTGTGGATGCAGCCGGCTGAAGCCGTCTGCAGGGTAGGAAGCGTGACAGCAAGGTCCCCCCTGGGCCTTGGTGCCTCCAGGTGAGGCTCAGTCCCATGGGGTGCCCCCATGCTGGAGCAAACCTCTTGGTGTGAGTGGGGCACAGCGGGGTCGGAGCAACCGGTTGTGGCAAGTCCCTGTGTCCCCAGGTCTGCTGAGCGCCAGCCGCTCCATGAGCTCATCG
This sequence comes from Pezoporus occidentalis, assembly GCF_034315485.1. NCBI lineage: Eukaryota > Metazoa > Chordata > Aves > Psittaciformes > Psittacidae > Pezoporus > Pezoporus occidentalis. The sequence goes on along the minus strand of NW_026915095.1, from coordinate 179,628 downwards.
CTCGGGGGATCTCTGACTCAGTAAATGACCCGTTGGAAGAAATGAGGGGGAAAAATACTGGTGGAAAGCAGAGAAAAACAGACCTAAAAAAACCCAAAGAAGAGCAAAAGGTTTTGGAACGCGGCTGTCTCATTTGACATCATCGGGTGCTCTTTCCACCCAGCCTCTGCCCTATGCTGCAGGCTGTCCCCAGCGCCCTGATGTGAATTTGTCTGATAGCATGCTGTGCCTCAGTTTCCCCATCTCTAAACCAGCACGCTGCTTGCTCAAATAGGTTGCAGGGAGCAAGCAAATGGGCTTCGCTGTGGGTTATTTGTAGACAAGAGGGGACAGAGCCCCCAAAAGAGCTCTCTCCTAAACCCAAAGAGCTCAAAAAGGGATCCCAGTGAGCTCTACCTCAAGCCCATGGCACAATCCTGTCCTTGTGCCCTGAGATGCCCCCTTACACCCCATTTCCCATCACCTGGGCTTTGCCGTCACCCAGCGTGCAGCACCCATAGGGTACCTTGACCACCTTCTCCAAGCTGCCTATCTCAGGATGGGGGGAGCCACGCACTGGAGGCACCTATTTCTCTTTGGGGGCTCCAAAGGGTGCTGAGGACAACTGGAGCAGGCCCAGGTCTCTGGGGTAACCACCAGGGAGCTCTGATGAATGAAGGCTGGATTGTGGGCACAGGCAAGGCTGTGCCGGCGGGTGAATGAGAGCGGGGTGACAGCAGGGACAGACGCCGCGTCCCTCTGCATCACTGGCAGCCAGTGTGGGACCGCATCCAGTGTCTGCAGCTCATGGGAAGGAGCCAAGATGCCAACAGGTAGTGCCAAAAACCTCTCCTAGAATGGAGGTAGCCAGCAGGTCCCGGAGCGATTTCTGCCACAAAAAGTATGGGGTGACCTACTTGCTGTGGAGTTTAACTCAGTGCTAAGAAGAAAATAGATGCCTTTAACTAAATCTGCTCCGCTTTCAGTGGCCTATATTCCAGCCTGCCTCTTCAGCAGCAGCAAAGTCTCTTCTGCCAAGAAACGCTGCAGCAATGACCTGTTTCTTGTGCTGCCAATGCCTCCAGCCCATCACGGTGGCATGAGGAACTGGAGGAGCCTAGACGCCCAAAGATGATGCATAAAGGGTCTCCTCCAACCTCCTCCTTCTGCGTGCCTTAGTATGGGGTGTAATGAGGATTTTTGCCTTCCTGGCTATAGCCAAGCAACTTTTCCTACAGGTTTTCTTGCTTTTGTAGGTCCAAGGAGAAAGGTTTTGGGGCAATCACCTTGTTCCCTTAACCCAAGGGTATATTCTCCATGGTTCGGACCTCTCTTCCTTGGGAAACACACAGGAAAGTGTCACAGGATGGTGGCGGAAAGGGGCTCGCCTCCCTTGGCGCTGCAGAAATGCCTTTAATTCCTTAATATCCCCATTTTTAGGGTACAATTATAGATTGGCTGCACCTCGCTGCCGTAAATCAGCATCAAAGGCTCCCTCGCGTCAATAGGAGAACACATGTACTTACAAGACTATGGGTGTTTGATGCTAATAAAAGAAGATTAAACGAGAGGTCGTAATCACCCTCTGAGCCTACGAGTGCCAACACAGTGTGTGCAGCCTGGCCAGGCTGGAGGAGCTGGGGCTGACCCCCTGAGGACACCCCTCACCCTAGGGACCATCCCTGTAGGGACCCACTGGGGCTGCTCCAGCTCCCGTCGCCCTCCGCTTCCCCCTTCCCACACCCCACGCTGGATTTTGGGAACATTAATCACCCTCCCTGCACTGACAGTCCGGCTTTCTGTAGCCGTAGCGATTATCCAAGCGCTTTAATGACACCTTGGACCCAAGGTATCAATTAGACAAGTCAGGATAAGAACTGCCTTGAGCTGATTCAGCCCATCACGACCACAAGGCAGGGACCTGTTCCAGGCTCTCCCCTGGGATGCGTTCAAGCCTCTGGGGCTGGGACGGCTCCGAAATGCCGGCGGGGGGGAACCAGACAAGGATTTTGTGCCTTTTATTTAGTGCCTCGCGTGCTGCTAACTCCTTCCCTTGTGCAACAGCTCCTGCAAAGAGAGGCAGGAGTGTGCTTAGAGTTATACCGTTGGGATAGTGTGGTATGGGATTATTGGATCATATGGGTTGGACGGCTCCTTGGCTCAAGCTCCTGATGGAAGTAGGGTTACCTATGGGGTTAGACAAGGTTGTTGAGGGCTTCATCTTCCATCTGCTTATCTACTCATCCTTTATCTTCAACTGTCTCCCTCTATTTCTCGTATTATTTCATCCCAGCCTGGTGCATCACCCACCTGCAACAGCTTTTAATGTCCAAAACACTTCCCTGCTGCTCACACGTGAACCTGCATGATTTTCCTCCCAGATATATCCCTGCTTTGCAAACGTGATACCTGCAGCCACTGCGGCTGCTGCAGCTGATGATTTTATTTCCCTTTGTAACTAGGTAAGAGCTACGCAGGAGCATCATTTCAGAGTGAGGAAAGGAAAGTGCTCAGGGGAGAGCAGTGGGTCGCAGTGGTTTGGGTTTGAGTTGCATCTCACGCCTTCATGGGCTGTAAGCAGCATCCAGGTGACGGGATGCAGAAGAAAAGCCCCACACAGGAGGCAGGAAAAGCTCCCAAAGCCATGTCCTGGGGGCTTGGGAAGAGCTGCTGAGCTACACGATGAGGCTTTTTGTTGACAGATGCTTCTTCAAGGAGTTTCCCAAACAGTCATCAGCATAAAAGGGACCAAACATCTGTGGGGCAGACAGGTCTTAGCAGGAGCCCCCAGAACAGCCCCAGGTGGGGTTGCTGTGCTGCAGGATGGAGACCACCAGTTACTGCCCTAAAATCTCTCTTCCAGGCGGATGCCTCAGATCTCCTGGATCCTTCTGGGACTTCCCACTTGCCACATCCCGTGGGAATGCCATCAGGTGGGGTTTGGGGCCCAGAGTCCTGGGGTAGCTCTAGGGGGAGCTGAGGGTCACAAATTGGGATGTTGAATATAGCAAGGCTGGATTTAAATAACCATTTCTCTATCCCTTCGTTGGTGGAGGTTCAAGGCCCAAAGAACCCCTATGCTTATGCTGGCCACAACCCATGCAGCTGTGGGATGGGACACACGTGGTATGTGAAGCACATCCCTCTCGCAGCTGCTGCAAGGAGAATTCCAGCCCAGAGCAGATGCTCTCGTAGGTCTCAAGATGACTCCCACAGATGTGGCTGCTCTTGGAAGATGCAAAGCTCTACTCTGCAGGTGGGTATTTCTCTTCCTTTGGGTCACCCAAGATGCATGGACTCCAGGAGACCTCTTTCTCCTGACAAAGCCCAAACTTCTCCATAGTCTTCCCCTGGTGCCAGACGGTCAAATCAAGGATTTCCGCTGAGGGAGACCAAAACACGACAGAAAACCACCCTACCAGTGCAAGAGGCTCAGGGCTTGGGCGGCAGCTCGGCCCGTGGTTGCTTGCCATGGCCAATGACTCAACATGGTTGTGGGCTCAGGTTTTTCACATTCTTCTCTGCACGCAGGGAGCATTTACACCCACAAACTGTAGTGCACACGGAGCTCAGCATCCTTCCTCCTTAGAAAAGCCTCCAAGAAGACAAGAGAGCTTCGAAGCTGTCATCAACATGTGGGCAAGCCGATGAGCACTTTGTGGTGACAGAAGGCCTGTCTTTGTGAGCTGGCCTGCCAAAAATGTGTCTTTCAAAATGCTGGCAATGACATATTTTTGGGAGCTGTCTGCCTCCTCCTTCTCTGGAGCTGGAAGGGCTCTAAAGCCAATGATCTGTCAAAGCCTAAGGGCTATAAACATGTGGTTTTGCCACCCAAGGTCTTTCTCCTTGGCTTTTGCCTTTGCCTTTCTGGGATTGGGTGTTTTCTTTCTTTCTTGTTTTTTTTTTTGAAGAGTCTGTGGGATTGGGCAAATTTAATCCAGCCTATGGTTCCCTGCATTTCTGGGGCCTGTAGCTACACCGCTTCTGGGCCAAGAACAGCGCAAGTGTTTGGAGGCTTTGCCATGAAGCCACAGGCGTGGGATGCAGGACATCTGGGCTCCTCTTCACCGCAAGGTTGGCCAACCTCTGTCCGTAATTCATCTGTTTCTGAGTCCCTGGGGGAAAAGGTCAGAGTTTCTCAAGTGGACCTTGTCTATGCTCCTTTATTAGGAGGACATGGTGAACCCATTTCACGTGGTACACATTGTACAGCACTAAGGACGATTGAGGTTGGGTCATTCTCAAGAGGCATTCAACTAAAAGTGACTCTAATACCCCAATTCTTTTAGAGAGGGAGAAGAACAAACATTTTTGGCTCTAAGGCCAGTGCTAAACCACTTCAGATGACATATTCCTCATGGAGAGGTTGGTGGTAGGCTTTGAATGATATTTCATGCAGTGCAATCATAGGAAACCCATCTAAGTATTCTTTGGTTCCCAGCTGCTGTCTAGGACTCTGAGATTTCTATTCCTCTTCCATTTTGGGCTCTTCAAGCAGAAAAGTTGCTCCATGATGTGATAACCTGGTACACACTGCTCAAGCTTTTGCCTTCTTCTCTTATCCTCAGCAGACAGAGGGGTTAATTTACCCTTTTCAGCAGACGTTGACATGAAGCAGCTATTGCTGCTCCTTTTGCTTCCTCTACCCTAAAGTCCTTGCAGAGATTGCGCAAGGTCGCGTTTCCTTCGGCTTCTGATCATTCTCAGCACGTTTCCTGATTTACCCTCCAGATCAGCCTCGAACAAGGTGCTCGAAAGCAGCCGCACAGGTAGGGCCTGTCTACGATGAAGGCTGAGATATCAAAGACTCCCGTTATAATCAAAGGTGAGGAAGAGACACCTGCAGAGGGTGAATCACCGGAGATCGGTACCCGAGATAGCGCCGATGAATTGTCCTCTGCGTGTGCGTACTTCTCCCCATGCCGATGGCAGGAACCGGGTGGAACCTGCTTCAATTTAGATGTCGCAGGGTTTCCATTGGAGAGGGGGTGGCATGGGCTGAGGTGGCATTTCATGCTGATTGAAGGGGGCTCACTTCTCCTCTCTCATTTATGCATCCCCATGGGAAGTTGGTGTGAACACATGCAAAAGATGCAGCGAAAGGGAGCAAACAGCATCTGGCTTCTCTTTTTCTTTTTAATTTACCTTTTCCTTTTCTTTTTCCCTTTTCTTTTTTTTTCCTTTTCATTTTATTTTTCCTTTTCTTTTCTTTTTCCTTTTCCTTTTTTTTTTTCCTTTTTATTTTTCTTTTTTCTTCTTCTTTTCCTTTTTCTTCTTCTTCTTTTTCTTTTCCCTATTATTTTTCTTCTTTTCTATTTTTTCACTTTTTTTGTGTTTCTTGTGCTTCCCTTTTTCTTTTTTTTTTTTTTTTTTTTTTTTCCACACAGAGCATTGGTTTGATTCCAGGACATTTTTCAAATTGCTTTCAGAATTAGCAGGAGGTGGGGCAGGGAAGAGATCTGCTCTGGAGCTAAGCTGGGATATACAGGCTTAATTCCCCATTCCAAGGGGAGCTTGGTGATGCAAACAGGCAGCAAAGGCCCTGAGCTGAGCAGTTGCAATCCCATCTTCTCTGGGGCACGCGGGAATGTCGGGGTGACTCAGAAAGCTGCTGTAGCTGCTGCTGGGAATGGAGCTAGTCTGAGCCCGTCGCTGCACGTGAGAGTGGGCAAGGGAGGGCAGGCAGGGTGAGGATCGACATGGCAAAGGCAAGGAAGAAACCTGCACTTTCGCATTGAGAAATTAGCTTTGGAAACAGTGGTGCTGTTCACCAGGGAACTGGTGGCATGAAAGGAGGGGACCCATCTGTCCATCATCATCCTCATTCCCCAAGCATAGAGTCCAGGGTTACCTGGGCAGGGAGCAGGACTGAGGTGGTGATGGTCCGGCTCATGCACGGGTGGGTGTACATCTGGCTTGTTGAGTTAGGGCCCCTCCAAGCCATTGCTGATGGGTCAGTGCAGCCTGCCCTGAATGGCACAAGGTGTGGGTGAACCAGAAAAGACCTGCTCTATGAGATATCTCAGATGCCTTGGGGCATCTGAAACAACTCCGGACACCTACATGTGGGCAACCCAACTGAGCTGAACACTCAACTCAGGCAATCTTAGAAGACCAAAGGGAAGATGTCCCCGCATGAGTTGCTCTTGCCAGGCTTCCTGTATTAGCCAGGCAGGGGACCACATGCAACCATCACAGCAGTACATTGGGCTTCATCTCGACAATTGTGAGACACAGAAAGGCAGATTCCTTGTGGGATTCAAGCAGTATTCATGGTGGTAGTGCATGCAGTAGATGCCCCAATCACTATCTCCTCAGTGTCACCTCAGTCTCTGCATCTGTGCTTGTGAGCTACACCTTCCTCATTGTCCCATATCTCAAACAGCCCCTCAAAGCATTGCAACATGTCAAGGGGGAGGAAGAACCCAACCAATGGTCTATAGAACCTCAGCTATGGGCACCTGAGAGCAGCTTTCAAGAGCAAAGTGAGGTTCAGGGCTGCCCTGATGGGAGCAGTGATAATGGGGTCCTAGTGGATGGGTTTGGGCAGCTTGGGTCTCATAGGGCTTGTTCACCATGTGGAGGTTTCTTGCCATAGGCTTAGTGGTGAGTTGAGTTGGGAGGAACCAAGGGACTCCTGTCAAACCTCTCCTCGTCCTCTTGGGTAAGACTTTATCTTGTCTATCAACAGCCATGGAAGGCTTTTTACTCAACAGAGACCGGTACCTCCAAAAACCCCTCCTTCAATCCTGATTTTGCTGTCTTAGATGAGCCAGAGAAGAACTGAGAAGGTGCCCATTTCTCTCCACCAGCTCCAAAAGACGACTGGACAAATTCATGCCACAAGACATCTCCTGGCTTTCATACTAGGGCCGGCACATCTCCCTCTCCCATCAAGCCATTTTGGGATGGATGTAGAGTTAGAAGGAGAGGTAGAGGATGGGTTGGAGAAGGCCACCCTTGGCACCAACAAAGCCTCGCCTTGCTTTCCTTACCCCTACAGCTCTTGCCATGCGGAGACGTGCACCTGAAGAGGTCACGAGTTGAGAGGAGACGTCTTGGCGGTTGGGTTGGCGGAGGAAGCAGGGAGGAGGCAAAGGGGGTGGATTTGTTCTAGGCAAGGAGACAACCAGGCAAAAGAGTCATGAGTTCTTGGCTATGGAGGGGCCCATTCCTTGGAGAGAAAATTACTGGCAAGTGGCTGAAACACTGAGTGTTTCTCCCCAGCCCTTCCCTTGCTGAGAGCAATATGAAGGCAATTATTAGAGCTACTTCTGAAAGGGAAAAGGGGGAGGGAGAGGAGGGGAAAATGCAACCCCAAAAAAAAAAAAAAAAAAAAAAGGGAACAACCTGGAGAGCTGAAAGCTGCTGCCTGGATGTGGGTTTTCAACAAGACTGCTTGGCACATCTGTTTGCCAAACCCAATGCATCACACAACCTCCGAAAGCTATAATCAGGCAATTTCAGGGTGTGGAGCTGGGCACTAAATAAGTACTGAGATAAGTGCACGCATTGTTCACACGCCAAGAGTCAAAGAAGTGCAGACGGAGAGACCTGCATTGGCCCAAGCCATGAAATCATGAGAGCCTTGGGGGCTTGGGGATGGTGGGGACGGTCCTGGGCCTGGGTGCTGGTTGTCTCGCAGCGGAGCGCCGGAGGGGAGAAAAGGATGGGATGAGCATTAAAAGAACACAAAAAGAAGGGAGAAAAGAGCCTGGCTTCTGCTTCTCCACACCTCCCCACGCCAAAAAAGCCTCGGTGTAAGTGTCAATGGCGTCATCGCGGAAAGGTGGTGCTTGTCACAAATAAATCAGCCCTTGCCTTTTAGCTGTGCTGATAATTATATGGTGTCTTAAGTATCTGTACAAACTGTCAGGGGAAATATATGGTGAGTAAAGAAACTTGGAGCTTGCTAGCAGGGAAATGTTAAGGTGTCTCAGCTTAGCTGCTACAAAGGAACCTTGTCTGGATTTATTTGGAGGGGGGGAATGATGAAAGGTTGGATTCATGTCCTTTCTTGTCCGTCAGGAGACATTTCATGTGGTTGTATAACCCTAATGGTTTTTCTTGAAGGAAAATTAGAGAATCGGAGATTTGGGAACAAATGTGGTCCAGGACAAGAGGCCAGAACTTGGGCACCTTCCGTGGTGGTAGAGAAGGTCCTCATGGCCCGGACAATGGGGTGGCAGCACCCCAAGTGTTGCCACTCTGCAAATGCAAGGCCAGAAAGCTCAGGTGGGGCCAGGAGCGATGCTAATTCGGGATCAAACCCCACAGGGCAAATGCATGAGTGAGCGGCCGTGCAGGACTTTCACCCGCAGGTGCAGATATCATCTGGGGTTTAGGAAATCCCCAGACTCTGGATGCTCGTAGGTATTCCATTCGCCACCCGCCCATTATCGGAACCCATAACTACCAGCAGGCAGCAGCCCAACTCAGAGAATACCACCACCAAGGACTTGACCTTGGCACTGAGAACAGCCCCAGCCTCACCGCATGGCCAGCTCAGGCCATGCTGGGCACCTGTGGCAGGATGTGGCCCCCACTGAGGTGGCATTTCTGAGTTTGGCTGGGCTTTTCCCAGGGTGCCCATCACCATGGCCCCTGGGCGCCTCGTAGCTGAGCTGAGAGTGTAATATCCATGGTGATCACAGCGTTAAAAGAAGCTGTGGAGACACTGCAAGAGGGTTATGATACCATTTCCCTACACCCAAACGTAATCAGTAGCCGTGTGCAAACCAAGTTTGCCTCAAAAAGGCTCTATTTTTACCAAAACCTGCTCCATTCCTTCCGCATTTCCTTCTCTCTTTGAGCTCCTGGTTTTGGTGAATCCAGGACCTACCCCCCCCCCCACAGGCTGGGTTTGGGCACAGTTATTTCAGTTCTAGGTGTGGCTGCTTACACAAACTATAATTACACCAACAAAACCCCCATGGGGGACACGGTTACAACGGCACCGAGGTGCCAAAGACACGTATGGAGATAGCAAGTCCTCAGCAGACACGTCTGCTGCCCCAGCACCTTCAGAAGAAGGCGTCAGCACCACCGTCGCAGCTTTACAGGCAGGGAAACTGAGGCACGGGGCCATGAATTGCTCAAGGCCAGCCCTAATCGGGACCAACCTCACCCCTCGCTGCTGCTGTGCTTCACATTCCTCCCTCTCCTTGACAGCCCACAGCCCACAGCTTCTCACACGTATCCTACGTGAGGGCTCCTGGGTTATTAAGCGGAGCCAGGGCTCGGTGTCGGGAAGGATGCTGCAAGCTCCTACATGCTGGAGCTGGGTTAATCCCCGCCGGTGCAGCTGCAGCCGGGCAGGGCGGCTCCACGGTGTGGCAGGGTCCAAAATGTGGGGGGGTTTTGGTACCCTAAAGATGATGGAACTGGAGATCTGCCAGGGGGGTGGGTTAGCAGAGATGAGGGCATGGCAGCCCTGTCCTTGTGCCCATCCCAGCAGCTCTCAAAGGCTTGGCAGAGGGGGCCACTCATCCAGTTTGCAAAGTGGATAGTGAAGAGCATCTCTCCTTGTAGTGGGCACGTTCTACTCCAGGGGTCTGCATCCTACCCCAGCCTCCCCTTATTCCACAGGGCATCCCGCCTACAGCATCTTCCCAGGGGTCATATCCTGCCCAAGTCCAGCTGCACCATGGGGCATCCTCCCTTATCCCTACCCCTCAGCCAATCCCACTCTGCCATCTGTGTTCTTGACCAACCCTGTGCTGTCACCTAGCTCTGCTTCCAGCCAATCTCGTGCTGCCACCTCACTCTGCTTCCAGCCAATCCTGTACTACCACCCATATTTCCAACCAATCCCATGCTGCCTCCCCAGGGATATATAAACCCCCAGCAGCCACTCCCCTAGAGGGACTGTTACCCTTTTTGGGGGTAAAAATGGGTTTCTTTGGTTAATGAAACCACCCCAGAGCACCCAAACCTCTTCCCCACGTGGGAAAAAGGGGTCCCCGCTCCCAACAAGACCTTCATCCCCGCCTTCCTGCCGGATACAGCCCTAATGCCACCTGAGCTCATTAGAACCTGGTGCTAATTGCCTTTCTGAGCAAATTTAGGCATGGTGTGTGTGTGTGTGTGTGTGTCTCATTAACCCCCACCCAGTGTCTTTGCCCTGCCAATGCGTCTCATGAAGCCGCAATTAAACCCAAGCCCATTTGCATGCAAGTAACGAGCTCTTCAGGAGGGAGCCAGCATCCCATTTCTTAATTTTACGTTCCCTCCTCCTTGTTTCTCCTCACCTCTCCCCAGTTCCTTTGCTTGTTTATTTATTGGCCTTTTATTGCAACCGATATTTGCATGGAAACCGTTTCCTGCTGTTCCCTTCCCACCCCAAGCCATCATCCTCGGGTTGTGACATTAGAGTTTCCATGGCAACGTGTTGAGATGCCACTGAGGACCGTGCTGCCTTCAGGTGGGGAGTCAGGCAGATGGAGCTGGTGAGAAACAAAGAGGGGAGGGAGGAAAACACCCGGTTCTGCGTGGCTGGAGTGGTCCAGGGCTCGCTGCAAAGCTGCGCTGGGATAGTGGGGGATGCTGGCTTTGGGGGTTTGTTGCTGAGCTGCGTGAGGATGAACTGCGGGGCTAAAGGTGTCTGCAAAATGCTTAGAAAGGGCTGGGGGGTGATGATGAGGGGGTTCCTCGAAGGGAAAAGGGCTGAGGTGGTGCTCTACCTGCATCTCAGAGCACCCCATGTCATCCCAGGATGCCCAAGACCTCGATAGGTCCATGCATCTTCAAGAAAACCCCTTGGCATCTCTATTTGAAGGGCACTGGGAGCTGCAACACCACTTCTCCATAAGCAGCTCTCTCAGCCTATTCCCCCAATACCCTAAAACCCTTTTCTCCTCCAGATCTGCCCCATTTCCAGCTGAGGCCACTGGCTGGTGTTGTTCCTTCCCCTCCTCGGCTGCAGGCGGGGATGTCTGGAAATCGTTAATCCCAAGAATGTTGCCAGGTTTCTGGCGCAATGGGAAGGGGACGGGGTCGGTCCTATAAAACCTGAGCAGCCTGAGAGCGGGTGGTTTGCGAGCTCGCTCCTCCTTGCCTTGGCCTCTTTGGCAGAGGTCGGGCTCTCGGCTTTCCTGAGCTATCCTGGTGGCTGTTGCATCTCCAGATGTTGTCATCCTAGTGGGGGCTCCTTAGGTGAGGTGCGTGCCCAACCGCAGCCCCATCTTCTGGCTGAACCATTGCCCCGTTGGGTCCAAATCTCTCTCTGATGTGGGAGAGGAAGAGATGAGACAGAGGGCTCCTTGCTTGGCTTTCCTTGACCCCTAAAGGTGACCCTCTTTTGGATCCAAAAACCTGGATGTGCTGATCTACACCTTGATGTGCCAATTCAAGGGGATGCTGGGCAGTTCATGTTTCACCTTTCAGTACAAAACCTGCCCCTGTGAAAGGTGGGATGTGTTGCATTAGGTAGGAAACCCAAAAGTACTCATTTCTGACGAGTTTCATGCACTTCCTGGTATCTCACCTCCATGTGCCCAACCTCCTATAGACATCAGCGAGTCCACAGGGCTGCCACAGATGTGGCACCTCCAGGAGTAAGGCCCTCATGGGACATCTCCAGTCATCAAATGGTTTAAAAAGGTGAAATCCAAACCACATCAAAACAACCTCTTCCTCTAGATCTTCCCAAAATGGATGCTGAAGCCTTTGGGATAGCTGCTGGCACCTCTCCAGCACCATGAACCCAGGCTCTGGCTGGCTCTCACCTGATTTTTGGATCATATTTTGAGCAAAACTGCATCTCTCCCTTTCCCAGAACCAGCCCTTGGTACCTCTGTGCCGTCTTTTGTTGTATTTTTGCTTTTATTTCTTTCCCGGTCTATAAAATGACAGTAATAGGTGCTGCAAATCAAGGGTGTCTAGATGCTAAACACGCTGCCACTCACCGATGGGCTCTTTGTGACCCCAGCACAGCGATGCTGAGGGGCTTTTTTTTCATGGAAAAGAGCTTGGGAAAGATCATTTCTCTGCAAAACTAAAGCATGACTTCCTGCAACAAAGGAGGGAGCTATTACTGCAAAAAAAAACCCTGCTGACTGCAACCAGGACACATCTTCGCAGTATATTACTGCTTATTGGAATATTCCCCGCATCTACTTTACCATATGTTTGTCCTCCCTCATTTTAGGTTGTGCTGCTTTGCTAAATTACATGTTTAAAGCCAACCAAAGGAGAGAAGAGGAGAGGGGAGACTGGAAACGCACCGAGGGCTTTTCCTTTTGCAAACCCATCATGATAAAACGAGGCACAGCTCTATGCTCGCAGCCAAAACCGACCCGAATTTCCTTGTCATTTCGGTTTGGAAGGGGAAAAAAAAACCCAAGTATGATGACTGCATCTTCCAGTTTTGATTCCCCTTGTAAGTCACAGTGGAACAATCGGCTGCTCTGTTCGTGCTACTCTCTATTCATACGGTAATTAGAAAGCTAGGAATGACAGCCCGTTTAATGACGGCTGTAATATGTACCTGCATCTCGCACAACAGCTGGTGCGCTGGAGAAAATGCAGCCATGTTTCTTTGAGATGGGCTAATAGGAAAATCTTGAGCTAACAAGGAAATAAATCTCCCCAAGGCTAAACTTCCCCGAAAATGGTTTCGTGTGCAGAGAAAGGAATTTTAAACAAGTCGGGCCAAATTCAGCCTGGTTGGAGCTGAACCCGGCGCTGCTGCGGGTGCCTTCAGCCCGCTGCCGGCGTAACGGAGCTCAGTACCTGCACCTCAATGGGGTTTCTTTTTTTTGCTGTTTATGTTGGTATAAATCAGGGCTGACACGTCCTGAGCCGCTGGGTTTACACAGGGCTGTAAAAGCTGGGGCTGGGTAGATGTAAAAGGACACGGTAGTTGGGGCCTGGTGGGTGCTGTTAGCTGCCTGGTCCTGGCATGAGCTGGTGGCTGTGGTGTGGCTATGACAGGGGGTCTCATGTCAGGAGGGATGCAATGAAAACTCCACGGGATTTATGCTGTTTAATTAGATCCCACTTTCTAGGTGACCCTGTCTCTGGGGAGGGGGGTTGGACTAGATGATCTCCAAAGGTCCTTTCCAACCCTAATGATGCTGTATTCTGTGTTGCAGGAGATGACAAGTATTGAACGCCTTGGCTGGAGGTGCTGATGTCCTACGCAATGTCCAAGCTCAAGCTCCATTTTTTTCAGGCTCCAAGAGGCAAAAGACACAAGGATGAGGCTGAAGGCTAAAAAAAGGAGACCTTTGTGTAGCTCCAGGTGATGCAGTGGACCACTGGGAGAAAGATCTGCAGGGAAAGCAGTGCTTTAGCTAAATCACTGTCCTCTCAGTCTACGAGGGACTTATCATGGGGTTAACCCCCTCCATTGGAGATCACGTCTGATTTTGAAAGGGGATGTGATTTTCCCAATGAGTAGCCACCTCCTCAGGGTCTCCTTTCCTTCCCAGATCTGCTACAGGTCTTCTCTCCATTCACCCACCAGCCCTGGTTGCCTTCATGTTTTCATTGTGTCTCCTTGGGCAATGGCACCTGGGAAGAAAGAAGAGAAGAAGCTGAGATCTCCCATCATCCATCAACCACCCCAAAACCCCTCTCACCCAGCTGGTTTCAGCGTGCACAAGGGCATCCCTTTGCACAGCATCCCATCAGAGGGGGCCCATCCCAAACTACACCCATCAACCTGACCTTCATGTGCCCAACAGGAGCAAGCTGAGGTCGCAGCTCCTCCATCTCATGGTCCACAGCCAGGAAGGAGGGCAGGATGGGACCAGGACCCCCGCTGTGCCATGAATTACAGCCGTGGGGCTGCCGAGTCCCAGCCCAGCGAGGACCTGCCGGCGCGATGATGATTTGCAGCTCGGCCCAGCCCAGCTCGCTGCGTGCCTTCTCCAAACGGATCCGTCTGAACCGGCTCAAGTTCTCCCCAGCACTAATTGATTTCTGCTTGCAGCCGGCTCCCTTTCAGCCCCCTGCTAGCCCCCAGCCCTCAGAAACCCGGAGATAAAGCCCCAGGGTCTCAGTTTCCTGTAGCCAACCTCCAAACATCTGATCAAGTGTCTTAAATTGTGTGGATTTCTCTCTTCCCCCCCCCTCCTCCTTCCCCTTTCTCAGGCATCCCCAGGGAAGTTCCCAGAACCATTCCTCATTTCTTCCAGCCATCTGCTCCGACCCACGGCGAGAAAAGTCTCCCTTCCTCCCAAATTCCCCTTAAAAACCGCGTTAATCCAACCCGGTTGGGTCGCACATGGATTTTGCAAGGGACGTGGGAAAGAGCTCCTCGGCAGGAGAGGACCTCAAAGGAAACCCGGAGCAAGCGGAAAGCTCTCGGTGTGGATGGGGGAAGAGGGTGAACTCAGTAGCATCCACGGTGCCGTGAAACGGGGCGTCTCAGGGGGCCAGCCCCGACCGTTGTCAGCCCATAAAAAGGAATCCTGCAAACAACTTCTCAGTGTCCTTCCAAAGGGAGCTGCTGCTCCGCTCCGTCCCTCCTCGGGCTGTAATTTAAGGGCTCGGAGGGGGTGTGTGTCCCTTCCTGGAACCGCTGGCGCTCCGCATGCTGTGAATAATATCCCGCTTTTTCCATCTGTGACTAGATTTATGACCCGGCAGCTCCGTTCAGATCTAGGTCTGATTTCGACGGTCGATGCTGGAATGTGATATTTTCCTAAATGTCCCTGTAGTGCCATGAAATCCAGTTATAAAGAAAACAAGGACATGTTTTAACAATAAAACCAATGTGCATGATCTAATTAAATGGCATAATAAAATTAGGAAATAAATGCACAAAGCATGAAAACCTGTTCCTTGAAAAGTGAATCAAATTGGCTACTAAAATGAGCGTTTATTCCTTGTGAAGGAAGCGGGAAGATCTTGTCCTTCTGCTCCGGGAAGGGATCTCCGAGCTTTTTCCAGGTTTTGGGAAGGTTTGGTCGTTGAGGGTTGTTTTTCTCCAAGAGCTGGATGGAGCCGGAGGCAGCCAGGAGGGGGAAAAGGAAAGAAATATTTGCCTAGTGAATGCATTTACCTGCTGGAAAACCCATTCTTGTGCACAAGATTAATAAATACATCGCAAAGGAGCCTAAGATGCCAAAGCTGGGGGAGGAAGAGCTTTGCTGCTTGCTCCAGCAAGACTCAGAAACATGGCTGGGAGATGATAGTCACCCTACAGGGCTCCTATTGGTAAAAGAAGGAGCAAATTTGGTTGTTCAACGCTTAAACTCCTCTGATGTGCAAATAATATGACTCTCTTTTTATCCATAAGCTTCCTCATGGCCTCCAGCAGTGGGGCTGTGAGCTGGAGCAGGGGAAACTGAGGCAACGGTGACATTCCCAGCCCATGGCCATGAGTGATGCCGGCTCCATGAGTGCAAAGTGGAGGCAACAGAGGAGGAGGAGGTGAGTTTGACTCACCAGCTTAGAGCCTTGGATCCCACCGCATTGGCAAGGGAAGAGGGAGCAAGGCCAGAGCTGGAGCCCTGGGTTTGTAGCCAGCACCAGGCACAGATAAAAGCCTGGCTCTGCTGGGAATTTGATGCTAAAACCAGGCAGTCCCGGGATGCTTGGGCTGTGCTGGAGGCTCCTGGGGGGAATTTTGTAGGATTTTCTCATTTTTCAGTTTTGCAAAACTGTGGAAATTGAGTCTGGAGTTTGCAAACCTCCACGGTTTGAAGCGCACAGCTCCAGCATTTACAATCACCCCATGGTCTAAGTTAGGCTGGTGCCAACAACCAAGAGGTTCTGGGGGGGCTGAGGTCTACCTGGGGGTGGCCACTTCTTCTCCCCTTCTCTCCCAGCAATGCCTTGTGATGCCAGGAGAAAACTCCCTTTTCCTTTTCTGCTTGGCACGGCGATCCATCCTTCATCGAGCCCATCCATCAACGAGCTTGGCTCGCTCTCGTTCGCAACTGGCTGTGTCATCTCCTGTACCCCCGTGGTGTTAAATAATTAAACTGTAGCACGTTGTAAAAAGAGGGGAAAAAAAAATAGGGATCTGTCTTACAGCTGCAGAATAAAATCATTTGGCACCAGCGCCGAGATCAGATATCGTTCTGGCAGGCAACGGTGCCAAAGCTGCGTGCCGGTTGGAGCTGGTGGCTTGGCTGGTGTGTGGGATTTCAGATGACCCCGGTGCTGGGATTTGGCCTCCCCAGCAGAAGGAAAAGCTCCTCAGTGGAAGGGGGATTTTCAGGAAATGGGAAAATCTATTCCAAATTAATTATTGCCCAACATCAGGCGATGCTGTGAACTCGTAAGTCAGCGTGGGAACGCGGAGTGGTTGGGTTATTGCTTTAATCAGCGTTGCAGGGTGTCGATGAGGACGCGGGGTCTTATTTATTGTGTAGGTGAAAGAACATTTCAGCTCCATGCTGGATCCTTCAGGATCCTGGTAGGAACAGAGTTCCACGTGCCTTCATGGCGAGAAGCTGAGCAGCATCTCCGAGCCAGTGGGAGATGTACGGCCACATCCCAACACCAGCGTGGCTGCAGCAGGGGACACAAGAGGGGTAAAAACCCCAAGAATTTGGGGTTTCTCTTTTTGCTTTGCAGTTTTTTACCTGCCAAAGAAACTTTGTGATTTATTCTTGGCCCCTATTTTTCACGCTTAAGGGCATGACACACATTATCATTCACCACCTTCGTTTACATGTAGCAAACATAGGTCAATTTATTTCTAAATCCCCTTTTTTATGGCTCTATTGAACTATTTGCCACATTATTTATACGTTAATGCGATGAATCCCTCTGGATATCCCACTGTCTAATAAATAACGCGACAAATCATTAAGCAGGGTGATAAAATCAAGCCATTTAAAAATACATCAACCTGTGTTGCTTTCGTGTAAAATAAGCTCCAGGGGCCCATCAGCGCGAGAGAGGAGGCGAGAGACACACACACACGTGCACACACACAAAAAAAAGGCAAAACATCTGCTTTTGCTGAATACCCTGGAAAATGAGGACTTGGTTGCTTGGGGGAGGGTGGTTTATTATGCAGGCGATGAGGCTGGAAGGGGAAGGATGAAATGAAAAGGAGGGATGATGCAGGGTTGCACTCACTGGGGGGACGGATGGGCGGTTGTGGATGAAGAGTTGGAGGCAGATGGGTGAAACTCGCCCCCAAAACCACGCGAGACTGAAATCCTGCTGTCGGGATGGCGCATGCGGCTTCCTCCTGGAACAGTCACGTAGGTAACACAGGCAAAGCCGGCTTGCTGCAACACGCCGAGGCATTCACAGCTCCCAGCTTTTGGCGAGGGAAGGTGCCAGGTGGGAGAGAGGACCCGCACTCCCGGCATTGCGTCTGGGATTTTCCACTGGAGCCGTGGCCATGGGATCCCAAATCCCAGGCGCCTGAGTAATAGGTGAGCGGGGAGGAGAGGTGGCATCTCATTCAAGCAACCTCAAGGTGGATTAGAGAGTGGGTGCTTTTGCAATCGCACCCCTGACAGCACCCAAAATCCTTCCAAGGATGAGGGAGGTGACCAAGGCCAGCGGAAAAGCAGTGTCAGAGGAACGACAGCTCCCCTCATCTTACCGTCATCACCCACCTCTCATCTTGCCTTCATCACCCACCTCTCAATGTCCTTACAAGCAGATCTGCATCCAGAGAGGCTCCATCCTCCCCACTGAACAGATCCGCCTGCTCCACGCAGATCCCCCATTGGAGGTGCCTTTGCTGGGCATCATCTCACCCAAGCCCAAGGAGAAAACCCGCATAACTCGCCTGCTCGCTGCTCCCGAGCCATCGCTTGCCTCTGGCACTTACAAATGATGTAATCCACTTTATTTGTGTGACAACAAAACGGTTATTATAGTAATAAGTATAATTAGCACCAGACAATTACCATAATAATACATTTCCCTTGTTCCAGAGGTGCTTTTAAAAAACAGGTTTATTTAAGATTTTGAAGAAACAAATAAAAATTGCTCAGCAAGGCGCAGCCATCAAGGGTTTCATTGTGCTGATGCGTGGGGAACAAAAAGCGGCTCCTGCCAGAGGCGAGTGTGGACTCGGAGGTCATCAGGTTGCTCTTTGCCTGGAGCTCGGGAAAACCTTATCCCAAAGATCTTCTGCAAGCAGGCAATGAAGGGAAATACGTGGGATAACCTGGAAAGAAAGCTCCAGCGTCATCTCCTGATGGATGCGGCCCATCGAGCTGGGGGATGCCCTTTGGATGTGCCATGTGCATGGATCATGGTTTGGTGGTCACCATTGGAGGACGTTTCAGGGCTCAACGCTGTCGCTTTTGAAGATGCTGCAGGGAAGTGGAGCTTAAGGAACCACCAGCTGCAGCCAGGACTTACAGAGGGATAATTACATGGGTTAAAAACTTGCTTTTTCTTTCATTTTCAAAACACACCCTTCGCGTCCATCGGCAGAGCAGGGAAGCTTTTCCAGGGAGCTTGGGGCTGGAGGTGCTTCAGGGCTGGGAGTTGAGCATCACGCGAAGGGCTTAGCCACTCGGCTGGGGTCTTTAGGATGGATTTGGAACCCAGAGTGGTTAAAAATAGTCTGGGAGACGCGTTGCTGCCGTGACATCCTTGTTCCCAACAGTGCTGGGCCGTGCCCGGCTCCAGTCGGGATGAGAATGTCACCTTCACTGAACCTTGTGTCATTCCAGGGAGTTGAATGGGTGATGGGGAAGCAGTGGAAGCAGCCTGGTCCCATCCTAAGCCACCCACCACCATGCACCCGCAAATTCTCCTCTGCTCTGTCCCCTGTATGCCAGTGTCTCTACATGCTGTGGAGTCTCTGATGGCTTGTAGGGTTGTGCAGGTTTTCCTTTGGTCAGAGAGGTCATGTCCATGGGGATGGGGCAGCAAAGGGGCATTTTTGCCTCAATGTCCAGCTGGAGCTATGGGCACACCATAGGCAGCTGCAGAGGGTGATGGTCAACAAGCCTCTTGGTGTTGTCTCTTCTTGCCACTGTGTGGTCCCATGAGCATCTCCCCAGCCACTGTGCTCAAGAATCAGTTCAAAACCAGTCCCAAGCTCAGCTTCCTTCCCTGCTTCACTGCCTCTGCCTTCTCCCCTTGCATCACGCAACGCTGCATTGGCAAGATGCCTCTTCCAGAGCATCAGCCTGTGTTTTGGGGCAGGATTTGGGAATTTTGGGTGGAGGCAGCTGCGTCAGAGCTGCCTGGTGCTGACTTGACTGTGGCCCAAGGCCTGAATCACCTTTTTCTTGGTCTCTTGGCCAAAAGGGACGGGTTTTCCACCCAGATCAGCAGAAGACGCCGCTGCCACTTCAGGATGGAGCTTGAGCACCATCAAAACATCCCGAGTTTCCCAAACTGATAACATTTTTACATTGAACCCTTCCTGCTTGTCCCAGAGCTGCGATCCACAGGACACCACCTCTTGCTCATCTCCTTCCTCACACAATCCAGGTCGAGCTGTGACCCAAAGACATTTCGTCTTCCTGCCTTTGAAGCAGACGGCGTCTCCCGGCCGTGCAGAAAAGCCTTGAGTGTAAACACAAGCCTGGCCTTGGTATTTTTAAAAGATGCTTTGAAAAATCCACTTTAGGACTATTATTCCTGCAGCCTTATTATTTTCAGATGCAACGAGCGAGCTGTTTGGCAGCCGGCAGCCGGAGTTAATACGATGCAAATGCAGCGAATCCACTGCAGCTGAACTCCTTCCATGCCGGAGTAAGGCTGCGCCCTTGATTTCTTTGACAATGGTTCTTTGGAAAGACACCAACACATCTTCTGCAAAGGCTTTTTCTCTTCTCAAGTCTGGTTCAAGCAAAAGTTTATTAGTGGAAAGGGGGTAATGAAAATAACGTGAGCTGGCATCGTAAACACGCACACTCAGGCGGAGGAGCTGAATGGAGCTTGGAACAAGCCATGTAAGCACCACGGTATCGTATTCCTTCAGTCCTCCCAGCCAAATGCCAATAATTAGCCATAAATAATACCTAGGCTCCTCACAGCAGGTTAATCCACTATAAACATGACCCAAGCTGGAGAAATAACCCGAGGATGGAAAACAGCCTGGTAGCCAAGTGAAAAGTTTTGCGCAGACGGAGCCGTTGCCAGATTCCAAGTTGCTGGATATAAACAGCTTCTTGGCTCATCCCACAGCTGCTTGGCCACCGAGCATCCCTGCCTCCGAGGGGGATTCGGGTTCCTCCGCACTGCAGCAGGGACACCCGGCGGCTGCGGTCCTTCCTCGTGGTGCTCCTGAAATCCCAGCGGGATGCAGGTGGGGTTTGCTGTGCCCTCGAGGGTGGGTGCATGGGCGCTGCTGGGGACCCTGTTGTGAAGGAGCAACTCAAGAGCCATCCGGATGGGCTGAAGCGTGGAGCGGATGGGTGGGATTTCACCTGTCACTGGCCCTGATTTCAGCTCAGGATGAATCTCAGGAGACATCAAGGTGGTCATTGACCTACAACCCCCTAAATCATCCAGCGACAGTGAAGGCAAAGGAAAGCCTGACCAAAATACACCTTTCCCATGGCTCTGTGGGGAGCTCCTGATGTTAGAGATGATGAAACCCGGGCGTGGGCAGCCACAAGGTGACAGAGGTACCACCAAGCTCCTGAGATGGAAACTCAGCCTGATCCCCTGCCCTGGACCATTGTTTCCCAGCTCCCGGATAGAGCAGGATCGGGGCACCCGGGATGCCGGCTCCCGCTTGATTCCCCTTTGCAGGAGCTGCCGATGCTTTGTCTAAATAGAGAACTGTTAAATCGGGCGAATTCCCATCCAGGACCTCTCAGCTGCTATTTATAAAAGCTGCTGCTTTCATTAGAGCCAAGCGGGAGAGCAGGGAGAGCTCACCCAGCCTGGGAGAGGCGAAGCAGAGCGGCTGGAGCAGCGTGCCTGGTTTGAAGACAGCGCCGTGTCCATAACGCTGTGCAGATGTTTAACCAGAGCAATTCAGTCACCAGTTGCTTTCATTTTCCTAATGTTTTTTTTATCTTTTCTTCTCTTTTTCCCCCCCCCTTCTTCCCTTCCCATATGTATTTTTTCCTCCTTTTAGTTCCAAGCTACAAACCCCGTATGCTCTCTTCCTCCTCACAGGGATAACCTCAGTGATCCATCAGGGATAACTTCCCTGCAGCTCTGTCTCAGGTCATTTCCATGGGCCCAAAATCAAGAATCATAGAATCATAGAAAGAAGAAACAAGTCAAGACCCCAAACCCACAGGCCATGTGGACGCTCAAGTACCACAACATCCCCCAAAGGTCCCCCTTGCCTGTTTCTCTCCACCCCAGTCCTCCCAGCATTGGTGGGGGGCCCTGGGCTGTTCAGGGTGGGGGAGGCATTAGGGACCCATCCCCTGCCAGCAACCAGAGCAACCAGCTTTTAGTTTTTAAGAGACAAAACCTGGATCTCTCCTGCTCAGGGGCTGCTTTCCTGCTCAGATGGATTGATCAAAAACAAAGAAATCCAGAGCAAAAAGGCCCTGGGAAGTGAATAGAGGGTAGAAAAGCTCTGTCAGTGGCCCCATCTAGAGAAGCAAGTGGTTCTCCATGGCTAGAGAAAGGATGTGGGGTAGCAGGGGGAGGACAGTGCTGCTGTGCAAGACAATATGGGACAGGACATCTGGGAGGGATGATGTTGTTCCCGAGCAAACCCAGCCACAGCAGTTCATCTCCTGTATGTATATATATATAATATTGGGTGTCAGCCCTGATGTGAGCTGGGTGGAGGGTGAAGAAAGGCCATTTTCTGTCCCAGCATAATTCCTCCTTGTCACTCACCGCGAGGAGCCACATTCCAGCACCACCAGCCGAGGCAAGCCTTCCAAAAATACCTCTTTCACAAGGAGTTATGGTTTTCGGCTTCCTCTCTGGGGGCAAAATCCTTCCCTCCCCCCATCCCTCCAGCCCAGCATCCCTTCCAGCCAGCAGAGAAATGAAACACAGGATATTTTGCCCCAGATCTCTCCAGCTGCAGCCAAGAAAAGACACGGTTCCGTTGGAGCCAAACGTGGCCCCGTTCCAGCTCCCATGAATGGGATGTTTGGAAACCAGTTATAAGTTCTGAAGGGAACCTCAAAGAGCAGGAGGGCTGGGGGGTTGGTGGGGTTTGGGGTTTTAGGAGACATCTCTGATGTCATTTATCTGAAAAGAAGAAGGGAAGAGCCAAAGGGGTAAAAAATGGCTTTTTATGCAATTGTTCTCTCCGTGGGAGTGTGTGTCACCTAATAGCTTGAAACCGGGAGGCCAATCCCGACTGGATTAGGCAGCGATGCTCCAATCTAACTCCATTGAAGCAGAAGAAACATCCCCAGAGGAGGATCCTCAACCATTTGCAACTGAGAATCCACTCTGTGGCATATCCTCCACAGTCACCATGAACCCAACACTGCTCCTTATGACCATTCAGGATCTTCTTCTTTACAGCCAGGATGGTTTTTGGAATTTCAGAAAGCATTCCCTTGCCCAATCCTCTCCAGATTAGCCCCAAATCGCTGCTTTCTCTTGCATAAACTGCATACCTCCAAGATGACACCACCGCCAATTAGGGATCATGTGTTGGCAATTAAGCACGTTGGTATC
Organism: Pezoporus occidentalis; assembly: GCF_034315485.1. NCBI lineage: Eukaryota > Metazoa > Chordata > Aves > Psittaciformes > Psittacidae > Pezoporus > Pezoporus occidentalis. The sequence continues at coordinate 157,146 of NW_026915095.1, read as the reverse complement.
CTTGCGCAAGAAAATCCAACTCAAATATCAAGTGGAGCCCATTATATGGACTAATTGGCATGGAGAGGGTGTTAAAATGGGTCTTTTAACTGTGCGTTAATCTCCCCGAAGACAAACTGTTTGTTTTCACAGCTTTATGACTCTCACTCCCACACACATTGTAGATTTTGACCCAGATGATGGACAGAGTTATGGGAGAGAACTGTAAAAAAGTAATTAGGAATTATGAAAAACATATATAGCCCTTTTCAGCCTGGTGGATGAGGCAGTGTGGCCGGTGTCTCGTGAAGATTTAATACTCCTGGGCTTTATTATCTCTATCTAACCATCCATCCTTATAAAGCGATCGTGGGACAGTATGCTACTGTAATAGCCCCAAACAAGACAGCCTGCAGAAGAGATAAGGCAGCTCGTGCCCAGCCAATACTCAAGCATCGTTTTATCCTTTAAGCCCATGTGAAATGGTCGATTCTTCAAGGTCAAGGCATTTGGGGCGATACCAAAGCTCCATCAATCCCCCTGACGTTAACGAGGTGGAAGAGGCAGGCGCTTGGCCAAGCTGCTGTTTGGCTGAGGATGAGGAGCCAGGCTCTGCGCTCGGGTAGCTGAGCTGCATCCCCATCCCATGGAGCTGGCACAACCCCTGTGGGGTCCCCCACGTCACTGAATCCTCACTGGTGGCTCACAGCCAACGCGTCAACCCTGTTGAGTTGGCAACACGTTGTGTTTGGTGCTGGGAAGAGCTTCCAGGATCACTCGGATGTGACCATGTGCGTATGCAACATGCGTGCGCAACAATCCTGGCCGCCGACGGGTCTTGATCCCACCACATGTGCACCCTGCCACAAGCTACGCATGTCCTCGGTGGCAGTAGAAGTGCTTTGGGACCATCCAGAAACCACAGCACAATGAAAAAGGGGCACAAGCAGTGGGTAGCCCAGGCTGGGAGGTACTCAGCAGCAGTCAGGATGAAACCACCACCCACCCTGGCAGGTCTCTCCCACCCAACGGATGCTCCCGCTGCGGTCAGAAAGCCAATGAGGCTGGATGCTGGCAAGGAGCTGACAACGAAATGAGAACCATCAGGTTGGAGACGCTCCAGCTTCTTGACAAGGCGACTACTCACACGCGGCGATGCCAGATGAGCCCCGGCCAAGAGGCGATGGCCAGCTCCCTGCGGGGACACTGCTCCATGCTGGCCTCAGCCGCAGCTGTGGTGGGAAGGGGGGGGGGGTTGTAAAAACACCTCCATGCCTGGGATTTTACAATGGGCTTCCAAAAAGATTGAGGTCACCAGGAGGAGGGCCGGTGGCAGGCAGCAGGGTGCTGGCTCCTTGTCCGCGGCGACGTGCAGGTGAGTCAGAAAACCTCCCCGTATCAGCCAATTCAAGATCAATGGTGGGGTCTGCTCCAGGCTGGAGAGAAGAGGACATCATCCAAGTTCTAGAGGTGTTGGCTGGCTCTCACTTCAGCACTGGTTTCTAGCCAAGGGCATTCTCCAACTTGTCCTCCTGCAGGGGTAACACTGAAACCAGGGCAGAGGATCCACCATGAAGGTCTTCGCACTCTCCGTTGTCTCTAGCCCTGCTCTTGATGCTTGCATGGGATAAGGATGGTGGAAGCTCTGGGGCAAGCGGACAATCTCCATCCTTGACATCACTGTCCTTGATGTCTTCAAGCCTTGGTCATCATTAATGGCCCAAGGTTGGTCCAATGGTCCTTCACAGTCTCTTCCAGCCCACTGTGACACACCAAAGAGCCTCAACAAGCGAATTGTCTCCTAGATGACACGGAGGGACCAGAGGTCCCTTTCCACCTCCTCCTACCCTGCGTTGCCCTTCAAACCCTGCCGCTGCTCTTCAGGCAATGCCAGGGCGATGCCACCAGCGTGAGATGAGAACATCTGTGATCCTCAGCCAGTCCTTTGGCCGCGTTCAGAAACATGCAGGAAAATCTTAACTCACCATCTCTCCTCCAGATCGCACCTGTTTAATTCCATGTCTGATTTGGATATTGATTTATAGCAGCCAGGCCCTGGATCTGGGTATTCTCAGATTGATTCCAAGCTGCTTTCTATTGATTGAGCTTTATGTTAAGCAGCCGTAAGGTGCTTTTAAATCAACGCTCCTGGCCAATGCAGAGCTGGCACTGGCAGCTTAATAGGGAGGTATTCCCGTAAAATGCCGGTCATCTGGAAGCCAGCGTCTGCACCGGGCTGGGAGCAAATGTAATGGGGTTTTATTTGAAATCCAAGACAAAGGTGGGGTTTGGAGGCAGAGTTTGGCAGGGAGGAAGGGCTTGTGGAAGCCTGTTTGAATCGAGGGAGTGAATGCGGGGGTCCAGCCCAAGATGTGTTGCTTTGGGATGGGAAGGGGGGATCACTGTGACCACACCACCATGGTAGTAACTGGGCTGAGAGGTATCCCCATCACATCACCACATGCAAATGCAGAGGAGGACCAAGAGGATGAGCAGGGGCTGGAGCAGCTCCCGTACAAAGACAGACTGAGAACATGCGGGGTGTTCAGCCTGGAGAAGAGAAGCTGCGTGGAGACCTCAGAGCAGCTTCCAGTGTCTGAAGGGGGCTATAGGGATGCTGGAGAGGGACCTGCATCAGGGACTGGAGCGATGGGACAAGGGGCGATGGGTTCAGACTGAAACAGGGGAAGCTCAGGTCAGATATAAGGCAGAAGCTGTTCCCTGTGAGGGTGCTGAGGTGCTGGCACAGGGTGCCCAGAGAAGCTGTGGCTGCCCCATCCCTGGCAGTGTTCAAGGCCAGGCTGGGTGGGACTTGGAGCAGCCTGCTTTAGCGGAAGGATGATCTTAAGGTCCTTTCCAACCCATTCTATGATTCTATGTCCCCATCAATAAACCTGCAATGCCCAAATGCATAGGGCCAGGAGGGAAACTGAGGCACGAGAACCCACATTCCTTCTTGCCAGCCCATCTTCTGCAAGATGCTACCAAACATCTCCAGGAGGTGATTTGGATGGGTTATGCCTCCCTCCATGAGTCCTTGCTTGTTCACATGCGTGGCTGGGGTGTCCTGGGTCCCTGAATTGCCTCTTGCAGCATCCCCTTGCTCCCCCACGGCTGGAAAACCTCACGAAATCCTCTTCATTGTGCGGGTTTTATTGCACAATAAAAAGGTGTGGACCTTCCAGTCCAGCCTGGCAGAGGAGGGAGAAGAAGATAAATAACAGAGTCCTGTAAATCATGAGAGATTAATGGAGAGAGCCGAGGTAAAGCAAATAAGAGCACGTGCACGAGCGCAGCACCACGGCAGAATCACTGTGTCCTTCAGGGAAGGGTGGATGAGGCTGTTGGTGATGGGATGCTGTTGATGCTGGGATGCGGGTGGTGATGGGATCCTGTTGGCAATAGGATGCTGTTGGAGGTGGGATGCTGGTGGTGATGGGATGCCATTGGTAATGGGATGCCATCCAGGGCTGCTGAAGCACTAACTGCTCTGTACCTCGGTTTCCCTTCCCCACCTCCATACCTATGGGACGCTCTGGGGGCTCTTCCTCCTTCCTCATCTCTCACTGCGACACACCAGCTCCCCATTCCCATCCATCCGTCTGCATCCCCCAGAGCCCAGAGGCCATTTGGCTCCTTTAAAGCACCAAATCCAGCTCCAGAGGCAAAAGCCGGGTAACCTGGATGCTCTGACTACTGAGCCGTGCTCCCCCATGTGCTGAAAGATTTATCCCTGGGTAGTTGGCTGAGTTTCTAATGAGAGCCAAGACGGATGCTCCACTCACCAGTTAATAGGCTGGGGCTTGGATTAGTCACACTAACTGGCATCAATGCACTGATTTTCTTTTTATTGCACATTGTAACTCATGCTCTGGGGAGGCGAGATAGAGAGAAGCCTTGTGACACTGGGAAGATACAGCTCCAGAGGGCTATTCCACACTCACCGCCAAGGATTTGCCATGGATGGATGGAAGGGATAGCTCAGTGCCCCAAACCGGGATCCTCTTGGCCCTTGGGAAGGGGGATACAGGGATAAGGAGGCTGTGGGAGGGATGCTGTGTTTGAGCATCCCATTTGGGATGCTGTACAGCGGCTCCGCCGTGCTCTTCACTTCCTGGGGAGGAAGGATGCAGCACTGCATTCCTGCTGATGCAGCCTTCATTGCATCTCCTGTATCTTCTCCTTTTGGGTTTTGGTGTTGGGCCAAATGTTTAGGGGTTGAGGGGACCCTCCATCACCTCCCACCCTTGGGAGCAGCAGGATCCAGGTGGCCAAGGAGCTAGGACAAGCCCTGGACCACAAATCAGTGGTCTTGGACATGCTGGGATGAAGCTCAATGGGTGCCCGTTGCATCAGCGCACCCCAGCACCCATCCATCTCCAGCTCACGGCTGGAAATCCCAGCTCTGCAAGGCTGGAGCTGCTCTGGCAGCCAGGCAGGAGCAAGCAGCAGCTCCACACGCTCTTGCTAAGCTGTTATCTCCCCATCTAGTGACCGCAGCACGCATAGCAAGGCGCAAGGAGCTGCAAATTCTTTGGGATGCTCCCAAATTATTTAGGAGCTGAACAAACACTGGACGGAACAGGAGCTCCTGGAAAACACCCTTCCCAAAACCAAAACCATTTGGGTTTGGAGATGCTTGGAGATGCCCCCCCAAAAAGCCAAGTGTGTGTGTATGGGGGGGGTGTCACGTTCACATCCCTTGCGTGTCCCCCGAAGTGGGGACACAGGGAGCACCCTGAGGCATTCCCACCCCGGGAGGCTCTGAGCGTGAGGCTGCTCCGACCGCAGCCGCCGCGGGGTTTTTCCTTTGCTTTTCCCACTCAGCAGCTGGTTGTGATTTATGGCTCTCGCCTAAACGCTGCCACGTGGCCCAGCTCCCATGGGCGCCCGCCCCGAGGCCCCCGGAATCCCGCCGGAGGCCGATGGGATGCGCAAGGGGGATTTGGGGGCTGATTTGTTGGGTTTGGGTGGTTTCCTTGCGCCGTGCTCGGTGCTTTCTTTGGCTCGGAAAGGCAAATAAGGGGGAAAAAACAGAAAGGGAAAATATGCGCTTGGATTGCCAGGATTGCTTCTGCCTGGAGGCTGCAGAGGGGCTGGGAATGGGCTGGGCATCTCGGGCACTCTGGGTTTAAGTTCCTTCACCCCTGTTTTCCCCTTTCAAAGTGCTATGGGGATTGAGTGGTTTTTTTCTCTGAACTGATTCATTCCACCCCACAACGGTGATGCTTGGGCCTGGCTTCCATCCCCCATCCCATCACAGGGCGTCAGGACACCTATTCGCCCCCCCCCCAAAACCCAATCCTTGACTCTGTCTCCAGACAAACCCCATCCTCCCCCTTCCTTTTCTGACCTCATGGGGTGTTTCAGGCTTTACACCCCAAGACACAAAGGCTCCAGCTCTTCCCATACCCAACGCAGCTACCGATGCCGGTGATTCACGAATCCCTTCTTTATTCCAGACATTTCCATAACTTTCCCAACCTTTCCAGAGGCAAAACGCGGCCGGTAATTGTGTTCATGCAAATTCGAGCCAATTAAACCGAGATAGAGGAAGGCGAGACGGACTTTCCACCGAGTGAAACCTGTTTGCGTTTCATCAGGGCAGTAATTACAGGTTAACAACGGGGGTGATTGCGCGGCCGCTGCTCGGGTGCACGTTTGGCTCCTGGCAGGTTGGGTTTCCTCCTTTTTTAAAGGCTTTTCTTCGTTTTCATGCTAAAAGCAAAGCCACGGGACTTCCTCTGCCTGCCCTGTGCGAGGGGGCTCCATCCCGCCTGGAAACGGGAAGGGGATGGAAGAAGGATCCAACCCCGCTTAGGGGCAGGCAGGGAAATTCGGGGCTGGTTTTGGCAGGAATGCTGAAATCCTCGCGGGAGTGAGGAAGGGGGTAATTGCTCTGCAGAACCTCTGGAGCCTCGCAGAGCCCCAAAGGGAGGCAGAACCTCACCGACGCATCCGTAAAACTCCGCATACAGGGAACAAGCCGCAACAGGCTCCAGCCGCCCAGGCTACAGCCGCCCGCTGCGCCTGGCTCCGCTCGGGATGGAGCACAAGGAGGAACGTGTTCTCCCCACACGTTTTCCTCGATTTTTTTTTCTCTTCCCCTTTGGCATCCCCATGTAACCCTGGCGAAGAATCGCCCGGTGGAGCTCGTGGAGAGGTTGGTGCAAAGTGGGTGCAGGAACGGGGTGAGGTCTTTGCTTGGCTTCGCTTGGATGGTTGGGTGCTCCTGCGGCGTGAAAGCAAAGCCAAGGTGGGGATGTCCAGTGGTGCAAGAGTAAAGCCAAGATGGGGATGTCCAGTGGTGCAAGAGCAAATCCAAGGTGGGGATGTTCAATGGTGCAAAAGCAAAGCCAAGGTGGACATGTCCAGTGGTGCAAAAGCAAAGGCAATGTGGAGATGCTCTCCTGGTGCAAGAGCAAGGCCAAGCTGAGGAGGATCCCATAGTGCAAGTGCAAAACCCAAGGCTGGGAGGTTCCTCCAATGCAAAAATCAAGTTGAGGTGGGCTTGCTCCTGCAGTGCAAGGGCCAAATCAAGGTGGGGATGTTTCTGTGGTGCAAAACTAAGCTAGAGATGGGGCACAAGCAAAACCCAGGCGGGGGTGTTTCCCCCATAGAAAAGCAAACCCGGAAAGGTCCCACACCAGCTCTGTGGTCCCTCTGCACCCCCAACCCTGCACAAATTCCCCCGAGCATCCACATTTCCACACAGGGACTCATCCCATGTGCCCGTTTTCCCTCATCCCGCCTGCTTTGGAAGGGGGACAAAGGAACCCAACCCGCTGCAGAGCCCAAAACGCCGGCGCAGCAGCAAGCTGGGACAAGCAGAGCCCAGACAGGAGGTGGCTGCCCAGAAAATGCACCCTGGAGAGGTAAAACCCTCTTGGATTATGCAAACCTTCAGACGCCGCCTTTGCCACCGAACGCCCTTCCAAAGCCCACTCCCTCCTTGCCTGCAAGGAGCCGTTTTCCTTTTGATCAGCAAATAAAATAGAGTTAGTCAGGGTTTTTTTTGGTTTTCCTGCTTTTTGGTTTGTTCTTTTTTTTTTTTTTTTTCCACTCTCAGCACAGACCAAAAGGGGGATTTCAATCGTTTTCCTTTCTATTTCCACCTTTTCTGGGCTTTTCTCCACCCAGAATCACCGGGTCCTGGATCCGTGCTGATGCTGCTCGGCCAACAGCAGAGGATTTTGCAGGATATGGCCCTTTGGAGAGCACTTAAAGCAGGATTTGACCAAGGATTTGACCAAGCTTCAAAGTACCATCAGTTGGGATTGCCCCCCCTCCCCCCCGGGGGTTCACTGCTTTCTGCTTGGCTTCTCTAGTGTCTAATACGAGGTTGTGCCCTCTGCAGAGGACACTGGTGCCGTGTCTCCCCTTTTCCCAGCTGCCTCATTCAGGATAATTTAGTGGTTTTCTCCCTGAATTGGCCACGTTCAGGTCCATTTTGACAAGAGGATTAAGAAATAAGAGCTGGGAGAGGGGAGGGGGGACGGACCAGGAGCACCCCAGGGCGCTGTGGGGGTGCCATGGGCTGTGCGATGCTCGGTGCTGCGAGCAAGGACACGCAGGGCTGCGGATGCGCGGGCACAACGCTCCCCCTGTCGAAGGCGGGCTGGAAAACCGGGATCCATGCACGCTGCCGCAGAGCCAGGGCTGCCTCTTCCAGGCGGGGTAAAACAGGGATGGGGAGGGATGAGAGTCCCAGGGGAATGGGTGTCCTACAGCTGCCGTTTCTCCCCCCTTATCTCCAAGAAGAAGCCTCGTTGCCTGTTGAATCCATATTCCCCACGATGCTGGAGAGCAGCGTCTTGTTTCCTCCTTGGATTTATTTACCTGCAGCTCCCCAGGCTGTTGGAAGCGCCCTGGGCTAAGAGCTCCTTTCTCCCCGTGCAGCTATTTATAGACAAGGATATTTATAAACAAGCCAGGAATGCTTCAAACGGATCGAATATCCCATAAAAAAGAAGGAGATTTGCAAGGTGGCCACAGCCAGGCTGGAGAGGGGGCGGGGGGAAGCCCACCGAGGCCTGAAGCATCGTGGAGCATCCCCAAGCCATGGGGCATTGGGAGATGGGGGTTTGCTCCTTCCTTCCCCCCCATCCCCGGAATCCGGCTTTTCAGGCTGGAAAATGATGGTTTTCCACCCAAAAAATGCCCGTAATGGTCTCAGTGGGTCTTAGATATGGGTGTCCTTCTGCAGGGTGGCTATTGAAAGCAGAGGGGTGGCCACCAAAATGTCCCTTTATTTCATCTCCCCACCCCTAAAAGGGCAAATTTCATCCCAAATGACACCCCAGGAAGAGCAGGAAAAGGAGCACAAAATGGAAAATGGGGCAATTCTCAGGGATTTTGAGTCACTCGTGAACAGGGGGTGGAGGTGGGAAAGGGGTGCTTTGTCCTATCAGGAACGTCTGCCCAAGCTTGGTACCAACTGGATGGATGCAGATGGGTTTCTGCTTTGATTAACCCCCCTCAATTAAATCAGGTGCGCAAAATCCCACCTATCTCCCTAAAACGGGGCAAAACCCATGGCTATAGGGAAAACAATCGCCATGGGGGAGCATTGTGAGGAGCCTGGAGCCCCTCTTTGGATGGGCAGGAGCCATCTGAGGATTTCAGACCAGCAACCTCCTCCTCAAAAACCTCTCTTTTATTTTTCTCATCTCATTTTAATGTTATTAACGGGATATTTCCCCCAAAAGCAGCAGATTTTCAAGCGGAATGAGCCAACGCTGGTGTTCTCAAGGGGCAGATAAAGCAAGCGGTGGGGGAAGGAGCAGCGCCTGACCTTTCCAAAGACAATTAGAATCCTGACGGAAACGGTGGTTTAAGGAGAAGAATCCAAGCTTTGCATAGCAAAAAATCATCAAATCAGGGCTTTTGAATCCCAAGGAGGGTGTTTTTTTAGGAGCGACGCTGGTTTATGGGGAAATAAGTGGGATTCGGGCTGTGTTTGCACCTGATGATGGCAATTGGGCACAGCGAAAATCCCCCCAGTGGTTTTGGGGAGGTGATAACAGGTTTTAAGGGGGAAAAGGGAGGGGGGAATTGAATCCTTGTTGCTTCTTAGCCCCCCTCCTTCGCTATCCCTGCAGCCTTGCTGTGGTTTATAGAGCATCTCTGCGGTGCTCATTACCAGCGGCTCTGGTCTTTTGGACTATTTTAACTTTCTTTTTGATTTTATTGTTGGATTTTATGACCTTTTTTTTTTCTTTTTTTTTTTTTTTTCCTAGGTAATACCAAAAAAAAAAAAAAAAAAAGCACCTCCCGCAGCCCCTTTGCCTGGAGGGATCCGAGATAAAATACGGAACAATTTGTCAGTTACAACAGGAAATAAAAATGATCTATTAGAGGGACAGAGCCAACCTCCACCCCGCTCCCATCGGCAAAGCTTTCACCTCCTCTTGTCGCAAGGAGCAGAAATGCCGGCTCAAAAGCACAAGAAAGGCGGAGGAAAGATGCTTTGGGGTGGATCGTTGGGATTCGGGGTGATTTGTCCACGCTGGGCAATGGCAAGCTGGTTGCAATGGGGATTTCTAAGCGTGGAAAAAGAAGGTGAACAAGTGGAGCCGGCTCCTGAGAGGCTTCAAAGGAGGTGAAATGCAGGATCCCAAAATGTCCAGGAATTCTCTTTCCATTAATTTCAATAGAAACGGAATCGATTTCCATCGTTTTCAATAGAAAATGTAGATTATGGGGAGTAAAAATGCACCACAAGGGTCAAAACTGCTGTAACCAGAGCTGGACCTGCAGCCAAATGCTCTTAAATGTTCACCTTGAGGTTGGAAGTGGCCAGATTTGGGGTTTCTTCACCAAAAAGTGAGTCTTTCCCTGCAGGAAACAAAGCATCCATGTTAAAAAGTGAGGTGTAGGTAAAAAAAATGGTTGGAAAATGATAAGAAAAAGCTATTTTGCCATCGTCCTCTTGGTGTTTTTTAATCTTGGCATCTTTTTGGGAGCACTGCTGCAGGAGATGCTGGAGACGAGTTGGTGCAAGGAAAGAAGGTTGTTTTATTGGGGGATGAAAACGGAGCATCTCATTGTGGAGGAGGGAGGATCTCCCTGGAAAGCCCCGATCCCGGGGAATGGAGCTGGGAATCCTGCCCAAAACCCGTCTTGCCTCCTCCAGGCCTCACCCACGCCTTGGGATCACCCATAGGAGACGGTGGGTTGGGGGAAAGATGCCTCCCGAGGAGCTGCCGCATCCTGGTTTGGGCAAAACGGGATTAAATCCAAAGCTTCAGGAGGACTTGGGGTGTCTGAGCCCTCACCTCCCTGTCACACACCCCATGGGGCCTGGCTGGGGTGGAGGGGCTGCTCCAGGAGCATTTTGGCCAAGCAGCCATGAAGAAACTCTTCTCTGCTGTATTTTGGGCTGTTTCTAACCCAAATGGATCCTATTGGGTATTTGCTTGGGAAGGAGAGATGTGAATTTGGGGGTGGAGGTGGCTGCATCCCCCAGCATCCCAATCCTTAAACCCAGGGTGAAATCCTGCTGACAGTGCTTCACATCATCGTGTTCCTGTTGTTCCCTGTCTCCGTTTTCCCTGCAAAGCTGTGGGAAAAGGGAAATAAAGGCGGAATTCCTCGTTTTGGGAGCGCGGCGCGGACAAAGAACTGCAGCGCCCGCATGGAACAAAGCCCTGACAGGAGGCAGATGCCTCCCGAGGAGCTGCCGGTGCTAAATCACGGCCGTGCCGGTGCTTTTCCGGATCCCCGGAGCTGGAAGCACAAGGGGACATCTGGGAATGCCACGGCTCGGTGTCACCCCCCTGCAAAGCACCCCTTGGTGGTGGTGGTGGTGGGGTGGAGGGGGGCTCGTGGTGTCTCCCACCCCAGGGTGGGGTTTGGTCCCTGTCCCGCTATCACTGGGGATGGAGGGATTAATACAGGTGCTGGTGTCCAGGGCTGGCGTGTCCGGCCCCCCTTCCCAGCCCCTCTGCTGGCCAGTTCGGGTCACTGAACATGCAGGAAACCGGTTGGAAACTGGGATTGGGCAAATCCGTTGGGAGAAGGATGGGGCTGAGAGGCTCAAACCCATCAGGATAAGGATAGGGGGACTGGGAGGCTCAGCCTCATTGGGATAAGGGTGGGGGGGACAGGAAGGACAGGAAGGACAGGTGGAGAGGAAGGATGGAGAAGTAGATAGAAAGGACAGAGGGGTGGATAGGAAGGATAGACAGAAAAGATGGATAAATGGATGGAAAGAACAGACAGATGGCTGCGTGGGCTGGACGAATGGAGAGGATGGATGGAGGGAAGGAACAAGCAGACAGATGAAAAGGATAGAAGGACAGGAAGGATAAACAGGATAAATAGACAGGAAGGATAGACAGGAAGGATAGAAAGGATGGATGGATGGATGGGTGGATGGATGGATGGATGGATAGATAGATAGATAGAAAGGACAGATGGACAGGAAGGACAGATGGACAAAAGGATTTCTCTCCCCCTGGGCACCTCCTTGGACATCTCCTTCCACCTCAGCATCCCTCTCCTTCACCTTGGCCTCCACTGCTCCCATGCCAGCCTGGCTACAGCACCTCGACCCCTCACATGTCCCCGCTGCCCTTGTCCCCATCCCTGTCCCCATCCTGTCCACATTGTATCCCCATCCCCTTTCCTGTGCCCTATCCCCATCCCTGTCCCCATCCTGTCCACATTGTGTCCCCATCCCCTTTCCTGTGCCCTGTCCCCATCCCTGTTCCCATCCTTGTCCCCATCTTGTCCCCATTCTGTCCCCATCCCCGTGCTCATCCTGTCCCCATCCCCATCTCATTCCCCATCCCCGTCCCCATCCTATTGCCGCTGTGTCTCCATCATGTCCCCATCTCTGTCTTTATCCCCCTTATCCTGTCCCCATCCCCATCTCACTCCCCATCCCCAACTTGTCCCCGCTGTGTCCCTATCCAGGTTTCATTCCCCATCCTCATCCTGTCCCCATCCATCCTGTCCCCATCCCTGTCCCTTGGCCTGGCACTCACTAACTGCCTCTCCCCCCCCCGGCAGCCCTTCTCCTGCCTTCGCCTGTTTCATTCTCTGCTCGGGTTTCGCGGCGCGGCGCCTGCATACAAATGACACCTTTTCCCCCCAAACGGAGGAGCGGAGAGGGGGGTTTTTTGGCTGTTGCCATGGAAACCTTCCCTCGGCTGCTCTTCAACTTCCCGAGCATCCCTGGCCAACGTGGCGGCCGTTCAGCCGGAAAGTGGTCCCCGTGGTCCCCCCGTAAGGACTCGCAGGGGACAAGACGAGGACGGGCGATGCACAGGGTGATGGGCAGGGACCAGGGTCCCCAACGACCTTGGGTGCCCCTCACACTGCGGGTATAGAAATGGGGTTCAGGGTGGAGCAGATCCCCGCAGCACCCCTGCAGGATGAACCCCTTCCCCACAAGGAAGGCTGTGGGCAACGCTCCCTGTTTCACCTGCTTTTAACCCCAAAATAGGTCTCTCCGGCCATTTTGCAGCTCTGCTGTAACATAACCTGCCTGTGTTACCCAAATTCCTAATGTTTGGCACCATAAAAGCAGCCACAGAGCCGGTGGTGCCAGGGGAAGCTTCGGTTTTATGGGGTTGGGGCAGCACCTCATGACCTCGATGTTATCAGGGGTTTAGGGACCTACTTCCAAGCCCCAAATCCAGCTCCCAACCCCGACGTAGCTTTAAGGAGCCATTCCCAGCCCCCAAATCCAGCTCCCGGTGGGCAAACCGGGAGGACTGGAGGGAGCCGGGGGTCCTCCCCTAGGTGTGCACATAGGGAAACTGAAGCCAGGGAGGGCAGGAGGTGCTGGAGGGGCTGCAGGTCTCCCTATGGAAGAGCTGGTGGCTGAGTACGCGTCCCCCCCTTTCCCCCTCTGCAGCCGCCCTGCCTCTGCCTGCCCCGGCATTGATTTAATGGGCTGTAATGGGAATAAAAATGAAGCCGTTTTAATGGGTTTCCTTCGCTTTTAAATATTCATTTTCCAGCCGCTTTGCCGGCTCCTTTTTCGCCTCCTTTTGTTGCCGGCGCTGGTGGAACGAATCCCATTTCCCACCGGCGGCTTCCACAGGCAGCACTGGGGTGGCCGCAGCACCCAGGACCCCACCGCTCCCCCTCCCAAAACACTCCCGTAATGGGGGGCAAAGCCTCTGCCATGGCTTTGGGGTATCCCAATTTGAACCAGGGGCTGGCGGGGGGGTGTCAAAGTGTGGCCCCACTGACCCAACCTCAGCCTTCCCCCCCCCCTTAATAACTTTTATCTTTTTTTCGGCTTTTTTCAACCAAATTTGGGAGATGGGGGGAGTAAAAACTGCAGAGTTCATCGATTTGGCTAAATTTGGGGGTAGAAGGTTGGGGATTAGGCAAAGAGCCAGAGTGAGCCCATAGGGAAGAGCCAGGCAAGCACAACCTTTATTAGACACCAGAGAACCCACTGCAGATGGGTGCTGGGGGGGGGGGGGGGGGCTGTTGCGCTATGCCTGGGGTCTCTGGGGGCTTGGGGGGTGGGAGGACGCTGGGGAGCCCCACCGAGCCTTCGGTCCCCCTTGGACTTCCCCCTTGGGGGGTGGCAGCCCCGGCTGGTCCCAAGGGTGTGGGGCGGGCGCGTCGCTGCGTTCCTGGGCGAGCCCGGAGGGGGGAGCAAGTGTCCCGAGAATGGGAATTGTTGGATCCTTCTGCCCCCTCCCCACCCACGGGACAGACCCCAGCCCAGGCTTGCAGGGACCTGGAGTCTTGGGTGCTATCACAGCACCCATGGGTGCCCCGGGTCCCACAGCGCATCCCATCCTGTGATGCAGCTCCATCCCTTGACCCGCTGCACTGGGATGTGGTTCTTCCCATGCTGGAATGCTGCACCCCACCCTACCCTGCTCTGTCTCATCCCAACCTGCATCACCCCATCCCATCCCGTGGCTTTCCATATGTCCCATCCCATCACCTATTTTCCCACTGCGTGGTCCACCACCCCACCCTACCTACAACCACCCCATTCCATTGCCCCAAACCCATCCCAAAACCCCACCACTTCATCCCACAACCTATTGCCCCATGCCATGAGCCACAACCCCAAACCACAAGACCCACCACTTCATCCTATGACCGACCACCCCCTCCTGTATCCCACCACCCCATCCCTGAGCTCATCAACCCCCATCTTCTCCCCACTCATCACGTTGCTTGGGATGAGGCTCCAGAGAGGAGATCACAAGAAGGAAAGAATACCCCGGTTGAGGTGGAAATCCCAAAGGAGAAGGGGAAAACGTGGGAATGGTGGGAGAAGAGGAAGCCCTTGGAGGCGGGCGCTGCTCCTCTGCAGTGCTGCTCGTGTCAGAGCTTCCCGAGGAGAACAAAGGAACAGCAGAAAATATTGGGAGAAAAGACTCGGGATTGATCCATGGCACCCCCCACAGCCAGGCTTTTGTTGCAGGTTCCTGAAGGGGGTGGGGGGGGGAGAGGTTTGTGCCTATAAATCACTGCTCCTCACTCAGCTGCTGTAATTGAGGGCCTTAATGAAGCTGCCCCGGTGTCAGCATCCTAATACCTGGCTGTGGGCAAGCCATGGCACCCAAAAGTGGGCTACTGGGATGTAGGCACCCAAAACTGGGGTGCTTGGGACATGGGCACCCTATGGCACCCAAACCCAGGGTACCCGGCTGTGGGCAAGCACCCAAAACCAGGTTACAATGGGCATTCTGTGGCACCCAAATGACACACTCACAAGGCCACACATATGTAAGCATGTGTTGGGGGGGGGGGGGGGGCTGTCCCCTAATTCCCACCTCCTCGGGGCTCTCCTGGCCTTGGGTGCACAGGATCCTGCAGGATCAGAGCAAGGAGCTGGGGCTGGGTTGACCCAGAAGCCAAAGAACCTTCTTAGGGTTGGTCCAGGGGGGGCTGTGACATCATTGGCTTAAGAGAACCCATGACATCACAGATGCAAGCAGTGATGTCACAGGTGCAAGCGGTGACATCACCTCTTCCATCCCAGTGGCTGCAGCTCTGGACCAGACACCTCGGTGAGGGGCATTTGCTGGCTGGGTGGCATTGGCAGAAGGGGAGAAGGGCTGATCTCCTCCTGGCTCTGCAGCACCATGGACCCACCAACCCATCACACATTCCCACATGCAGCAGGTAAAGACATGGCCCCAGGTCCAAGGTACTGTCCCCAGCCCAAGGCACATCCCTAGGGAGGAGATGCTGGAGAGCAGGAAAGGGGGAAAGCAACAGGAAGGGGTTTTGGATGACATGGAAAAGCCAAGCCTCTTCCTTTCAAACACCAAAACCCCTCCAGAAAGCAGCACCTCAGCACAACATTCTACGTGCCACTAGAGAATCCCCATGGGCTCAGTTGGGCTCTACCAACCCTAAAGCAAACCCCAAGTCCCCCATAAATCGTTGTCCTTTGCCTGTGGCGCATCCCATGGCTCCAGCATCCCGCCCGGACAGAGACGGTATCGCTAATCCTGCCGCGCTGTCGGAGTAAATCTCGCAGCTCTCCTGGCATCAGCGAGACCCCAATAAATATCTCCATTTCCTGCTGTCCTGCCGGGGAGATCTGATCAGCTTTTAAATGTCAAATGTAAAGGAAAGTTTGTCATAAAAGAGCATATAAAAAGGAAAAATAGAAAATAGGAAAAGGCCCCATGGAAGTGGAGGAGCCAGCGCGGAGTGCGAAGCATCCGCAGGTGCCGAGGGATGTTCGGATACCCCGTTCCCATCAGTGTGGGTTTGGAGGATGGGATCCCCAAACCCCTTACACCCCTAAATTACACCCCGTGTTCCGGATGAGAGGTGCTGGGGGCACAGTGGTAGGGTTAAGGGTGCTATTGCTCAGCGCCCAAAATCCCAGTGGGTAAATTGAGGTGCAGCATCACCGAGGAGGCCAAAAAATCCCTGGATCCCCCCCAAAACTCCCTTCTCCACCCCTGTTTTTTCTCACCCGCCGCCGATCCCCTTCCATTTAATGCCTCCCATGACGCCATCCCCATTTGGGCTCTTCTGAATCATCTCGTTTCATGGACTAATTAAGCAATAAGAGCCACCAGGGCCGGGATTTATGGAGCTGTATTTCACACGGAGGGGTGTGATGGCACCGCGGGGCCGCCAGCGCTTCCCCGTGGCCACCGCAGCACCCTCTGTGTGGGGCTGTGGCACCCAAGGGTCCCACTGACACCCAAGGGTCGTGGGAGCCACCCTACGGGTCCTGGTTCCCAACCCGGGGGTCCTGGTTGCCATCCTGGGGGTCCCGGCTGCCACCTTGGGGTTCTGGTTGCCAAGCCTGGGGTCCCGGTTGCCACCTTGGCATCCTGGCTGCCACCATAGAGGTCCTGATTGCCACTGTAGAGGTCCTGGTTGCCACCCCAGCGGTCCTGGTTGCCCCCACGGGAGTCCTGGCTGCCACTGTGCAGTTGTGGGTGCAATGGTGACCCCCATGATCCAGCTGTGGATGTGATGGAGCCCCCCATGATCCAGCTGTGGCTGTGATAAAGCCCCCCAGGATCCAGCTGCAGGTGTAAAACTGACCCCCAGGATCACTGGGATCCAGCTGTGCAGCCCCGATCCAGCTGTGTGGGGGGAACAGGTCCGGTGCTTACACTCAGGGGGGTGCACTGTTGTGCCCCCCGGGTCCTCCCCACCCTTCCACCACCGGCCCCGGCGGATTCCGTTGGGGCAGCTGGGCCCCATCCCGGTCCCATCCCGGTCGCCATCCCGGTCCCATCAACGGTCCCCATCCCGGTCCCATCCCGGTCTCATCCTGGTTCCCATCCCGGTCCCATCCCGGTCCCATCCAGGTCCCCATCCCGGTCCCACCCAGGTCCCATCCAGGTCCCTATCCCGGTCCCATCCAGGTCCCCATCCCGGTCCCATCCAGGTCCCCATCCCGGTCCCATCCCTGTGTTTCGGGGTCTCTTCGGGGCTGGTCCCGCTCCCTCCTCATTAGGATGCAGAGCGGGCGGCGACTGCGCCAGCGCCGGGATCGGGAGCGGAGACGGGGACCGGGAGCGGGGACAGGGATGGGGACGGGAACAGGGACCGGTAACCCCCACTCAGGGGCACCGGTTCCCCCTCGTCCTCTCCATCCCCACCCGCCCCATCCCCCTGAACCCCCTCGTGAGCCCCCCATATGCTCCACTGCTCCCCCCCATCCTCCCTACACCCCCTTTGCCCACCGGCGCACCCCACAGCAGCCACCCGGACCCCGGACCACCCCCCCCCGCCATTCACCCTCTTGTGTCCCCCTTGAAATTCCCCATCACCCCCCCTCCATCACCTCCTCATTCATCCCCCCCCTTTCAATCCTCAGCATCCCCCAATCCCCCCCCATTCCCCACTCCTCCCCCACACCCCCGTCGCATTCAACCCCCCCCCTTAAAGTGAGACCCCCCCAAACCCCCCGATCCCCCCCCCCCGCCCCGGAACCGCGGCCGCCGTCACGCCGCGGCGGCTTCGCACCCCCCGCTATTAATCGCAAGGTCAAAGCCATTACGGTGAGATTAAAACCATCAGAGCCCATGCGGGGGGGGGAGGAGGAGAAGGGGGGGGGGGGGCCCCCCCCCCGATGTTTTCCCCCCCCCCATCTCCGTGCACACAGAACATTGCTTTTTAATTTAAGCCGTTAAGGTCAGTGGCAGCGAACGGAGCCGCCGCTTCCATCAGGGAAGGAAAGGGAATAAAAAGTGGGGAAAGGAGGAAAAATAAAGGAGAAAGGGGAGGAAAGCGGGGGGGTGTCGAGGTTTAGGGGGGAGTTTAAGGGGGTAAAAAGGGGTTCGGGGGGATGGGGGCAGGTTGAGGGGTGCGGGTACGTGCCTTGCACATGTGCACACGCGTGTGTGGAGTGTAAAGCCTGTGCGTACAGCCTAAGCGCACACACAGAGGAACACAGGCGTGCTCACAGTCGTGTGCAAGCCCGTGCACATGCATGTGCACACGCATGCACACACATGCAGACGCATGCACACACACGCATCCCGATGTGCGTTCACACACATGCACACAGGCGTGTGCACAGACGTGCACCCCAGTGCACACACATGTACACACACATGTGCACACACGTACACACACATGCACACACACGCATCCCGATGTGCACACACACACATGCACACAGGCGTGCGCACAGACATGTGCACCCCTGTGCACACACATGTACACACATGTACACACACATGTGCACACACATGCACATAGGCGTGCGCACAGACATGTACACCCCTGTGCACACACATGTACACATACATGTGCACACACATGCACACAGGCGTGCCCACAGCCATGTGCACCCCCGTGCACACATATGTACACACGCATGCGCACACACATGCACACACGCACCCCCATGTGCACGCACGCACATGCACACAGGCGTGCTCACAGCCATGTGCCCCCCTGTGCACACACATGTACACACATGTACACACACATGTGCACACACATGCACACAGGCGTGCTCACAGCCATGTGCCCCCCTGTGCATACACATGTACACACATGTACACACACATGTACACACACATGTGCACACACATGCACACAGGCGTGCTCGCATCCATGTGGGTGCACACACAGCCATTCACATACCCTCACATCCATGTGCACATGCGCCCCTCGGTCCCTTCCCCCCCCCCCTTCAGCCCCGTCTCCTCGTTATTGATTTTCCTGTAATGAAAGTTAATTATCGCGATGATTTAATTAATGGGGGCTCCCGCATTAGGGCTGCTCGTAAATCCAGTGCCTGACAGCGCGGCCCCGCACCCACCCGGTCACAGCGCCCCCCCCCCACCCCGTGGGCAAGGGGAGGTTCCCCGGGGCTCCAGCACCCATCGGGGGTCCCCCCAGCACCCTGGGGTGAGACACGGTGCCCCCCTCAGCTTCACACGCATGCTTCTTGCACACGTATGTGCAGACACTCAGCCACCGCACATGCCACCGTGCACACGTCTGTGCAACGCGTGCACACACGTGGGAATGCACACGCGTCACAGGGACACACGTGGACACACATGTGCACACACACTGACAGGCATATACGCACACGAGCACGCACATGCGTACACACATGTACACAACATAAACATATGTGCGCACACATGTGTAGACACCCTTTCGCACACATGAGCACACACATGGACACACACGTGCACATACATGTGTACACACATGCACACACACGTACAGGCATATACACACACTAGCACACACACGTGCACACACATGTGCACACACCATAAACGTGTGTGCACACGGGTGCACACACACACGTAGACACACGTGCTCACACATGAGCACACACATGTGCACACATGCACACACATGGCACACATGGACACACATGTGCCCACACACGTACAGGCATATACACCCACTAGCACACAGGTGTACACACACGTGCACACACTATAAACACGTGTGCGCACACGTGTGCACGCACACATGCAGACGCCCTTGCTCACACATGAGCACACACATGTACACACATGCACACACATGCGCACACATGCGCACGCATGCGCACACATACAGGCATATACACCCACTAGCACGCACACGCATGTGCACACAACATAGACACACATGTACACACATGCACACATAGACACACATGTACGCACATGCACACACACGTGTACACACAGTTGCTCACACATGAACACGCACACGCATACACACATGTACATACAACATAAACACGCATGCACACACGTGTGCATGCACACATGCAGACACACTTGCTCACACATGAGCGCACACACTTGTACACACACGTACATACAACATAAACACGTGTGCATGCACACATGTAGACACTTGCTCACACATGAGCGCACACACGTGTACACACACGTACATATAACATAAACACGTGTGCACACACACGTAGACACACTTGATCACACATGAGCACACACACGTGTACACACGTACATACAACATAAACACGTGTGCATGCACACATGTAGACACACTTGCTTACACATGAGCGCACACACGTGTACACACACGTACATATAACATAAACACGTGTCCACTCACACATGTAGACACACTTGCTCACACATGGGCGCACACACGTGTACACACATGTACATATAACATAAACACGTGTGCACACACACATGTAGGCACTCACACATGACCACACACACGTGTACACACATGTACATATAACATAAACACGTATGCACACACACATGCAGACACACTTGCTCACACATGGGCGCACACACGTGGACACACATGTACATACATACACACACATATACATACATGCACACACATATACATACATGCACACACATATACATACATGTACACACGTACCCCTCCAATAGAGCCCGCAGAGCCGGTGAGTGCCTCTCCGCCACCTCCCGTCCGACAGGCGGCGCCCGCGCGCGCGGCGAGCGGGCTCGGTGATACTGGGCACAGGGCCGAGCCACCCCCCCCCATGGGGAGCCGGTTGGGGATGGGGCATCCCCTCAGACACTGCTTTGGGGTGAGCGGGGCCGGGCCTGGTTTGGGGTGAGCCCCCCGGCTTTGGGTGATAACCCCGTGTTCTGAGGTGACCTGAGCCTATTTTGGGGTGCACCCCCCCCATTTTGGGGGACTAGCCGCTGTTTTGGGGTAATAACCCCTTGTTTTGGGGTGTTCTTGTTTTCTGGAGTGTGTCCCCCCCGTTTTGGGGTGAGAACCTCCTGTTTTGGGGTGTTTTTCTTTTCTGGAGTGTGTCCCCCCCGTTTTGGGGTGAGAACCCCCTGTTTTGGGGTGTTCTTATTTTCTGGAGTGTGTCCCCCCCGTTTTGGGGTGAGAACCCCCTGTTTTAGGGTGTTCTTCTTTTCTGGAGTGTATCCCCCCCGTTTTGGGGTGAGAACCCCCTGTTTTAGTCTTCCCACGTTTTGGTTGAAACCCCCGTTTTGGGGTGATCTTCTTTTCTGGAGTGCCTCCCTCTGTTCTGGAGTGTCCCCCCCTGTTTTGGGGTGAACACCCCCTGTTTGGGGTACCCCCTCCTTTGGGATGACCACCCCCTGTTTTAACCTCCCCCCTGTTTTGCGGGGCCATTCCCTCACTCTACCCCAAATCCCTGTACCCCAAAGTGGTGGCGCTGAGCCAGGAGCTGTCACTTGGGTGACCAAGGCATGTCCTGCCCCGCATGGTTCCTGTCCCGCGGGTCCCCCATGTCCCCTGCCTGTCCCCGGCACCCATGAGGCCAGGTCCCGTGTACCCCATGCCTGTGTCTCTTCCAGCCGTCCCCTCCGCGCCCGTGTCCCTCCGTCCCTCGCCATGTCCGCCTGTGTAAAGTTCCTCTGCACTCCTGCACTAGTGAGTAGTGACAAACCCTCCTTCCCTCTCCCTTCTTTGGGGGATAGGGGGGTGGGTGATATATGACCCCCTTACAGACAGGGGCTGAGGTTTGGGGACACTTCTTGCTGCTTTAGGGCCACCCTGGAAGGTGAACAGAGCTGCACTCTGGTTAAAGATCATTTGTCATCGCTCCAGGGTTAATTACCCCCGTGGAGGGGGATGCGGTGCTGGGAGTTTAAGCCCCTTTGGGTGCTGGCCCCATTGTCACACAGGACCCATCCACCCACTGTGGTGGTGGGTGCCAGTTCAGGCTCTCCCGTCTGGGTGCTGCTGGCTCATGGGGCTGAGCATATTTGGGGGGGGGACACACACACCAGAGGTGACAGCGGTAGCCTCAGGGGACTCTTGGGTGCTGGAGAGGATGGGGTGGGATGTCCCACCCCAGTCTGAGGCTGAATGTCCCTTGCAGGTGAGGAGGAGCCCACGGGTGCTGTGCCAGCCCCTCTCTGCCTCTGTGCTGAGCATCCCTGAAGCCCAGACGGAGCAGGTAACGTGGTCAGCTTGGACTGGGGCACAGTGGGGAGCCACAGGGGTGTTGAGCACCGGCCTTGAGAGGGGTGTGGGGAGGAAACTGAGGCTGGGGTGAGGTTAATCCCCCCCAGCCGCTTGCCAACCCTCCTGTCACATCCCCAGGCACCGGCGGGCACCCACCGGGCCATCCAGACGAGCGCAGCCCACCGGGACATCGACACGGCCGCCAAGTTCATCGGTGCCGGTGCTGCCACGGTGGGGGTGGCCGGTTCCGGTGCTGGCATCGGCACAGTCTTCGGCAGCCTCATCATTGGCTATGCCAGGTCGGTGGGGGGGGGGGCCACCGGGGTGGGAATGATGGGGGGCTTGGGGCTGGGTGTGCTCTGCTGAGCGGCCTCTCCTCTCCCCACAGGAACCCCTCGCTCAAACAGCAGCTCTTCTCCTATGCCATCTTGGGCTTCGCCCTCTCCGAGGCCATGGGGCTCTTCTGCCTCATGGTGGCTTTCCTTATCCTCTTTGCCATGTGATGGAGATGGTGACGGTGACAGTGACAGTGACGGTGACAGAGCCCCGCTGTGCCCGGTGCCCTGGCAGGGGAGACCCCCGACCCTGGCCTTGCCGCAGGTGGGAGGGGAATAAAGACGGTTTGATAACGGGACCCAGCTCCTTGTGTCTCTTTGGTGCCTCCTGTGTCACTTGGCCATGGTTGGCGTGGCGAGGTGGACGTGTCCTCGGAGGGCACACAAAGTGCCTGCAGCCACCCTGAACCCCAAGGGGACAGGGACATCACTGACGCCCAGGGACAGTGGGGAGCTGCTGGGGCTGGGGCCTGGGCTGCCACCTCCCCGTGTCCCTGCCCAGGGGCACCACCCGCCCCGGGGTTCGGGGTGTCCCGGTACCGGGGTGTCCCCGTCTCGCTGTCCCCGCTGCAAGGCGGGTCCCCTCTCTCGGAGGCGTGTTTAGCCCCGCCCCTTCGCGATGAAACCCCGCCCCTTTGCAGCGAGGCCCCGCCCCCGAAGCCCCCTCATTGGTCCGGCACTGTTACCTCCCCTCTGGTCTCGCGAGAGTCTCGCTCTGTGGGGAGGGGCGGTGAGGAGCGGGAGGGGGGGCCCCAGCGCGAAGAGGCAGGCAGCGGGGAGGCCCCGGCGGCGGCGCGGCCCGGCCCGGCGCTCCCTCAGGTAACCGGCGGGGCACCGGGCTCGGTGGGGCCGCCCCGGGACGTGGATGGCGGCGGTCAGTGGAACCCCCGGGGGCCGGTGGAGGAGCCCCCGGCCGGCCCTTCCCCCCCCGCCCTCGCCCCCCCCCAACTCTCCCCGAGTTTTGGTGAGGCGGCCGCTCTGCCTTGTTCTTCCCCTTCGTTGATTGACAGCGCCCTCCAGCCAATCGGCTCGCTGCCTGGCCTGGAGTGAGGGGTGCTGCAGCCAATAGCTGCTGAGGGGGGCGCCGCGATGGAGCAAGCCCCGCCCCGAGTGGGCGGGGCTGCTGGAGGCAGCGAGGGGCCCGGGCGGTGCCGGAGGGGGGGAACCGGAGGCCCCGGGGCGGGGGGGGGGAGAACGCGGAAAATGGGGGGCTTCCGGGGCTGGGGGTGGAGGTGTGGGGGGATCAGCGGGATATGGGGTGCTTGGGGTGTGGGGGGACAGGAGAGAAGGGGTCTGGTGAGGGTTTCTGTGGTGGGCGGCTTGGGGGGGGATATGAGAGGGCTGGAGGGGTGCAAATAAGGGGGGCATTGACTGGGGGGGGTCTTGTATGGAATTGTGGGGGTGAACCCTGCAGAGGTATTGGGGGTCTGTGGATGCGGGGGGGGACTTGAGGGGTGAGAGAGCTCTGGAAGATGACAGAGAACTGAGGGGGGGCTGTGGTGGTTGCAGATATGGGACACCCCTCGGTGTGCAGGTCCTGGGGGACCCGGAAGAGACCTGGGGTGTCCTGAAGGGGTGATAGATATGGAGGTCTAAGGGTTAGAGAAGCCTTGGAATGGATCCTGTTGGGGATCCCCTGAGGTGCAGGAGGAACCCCTTTAACTGGGCTCTGCCCTCCTGGATGAGGAGGGGTTTGGGCTCAGTGACTCTTTTGGGGCAGGCCTATGTGTGGGGGCTCCCAGTGGCAAGCAGCTGTAGGCAGGGTGTAGAGAGGTTGTAGGGTGAGGTGGGGGTGTAAACAGGGTATAGAGAGGTTGTATAGTGAGGTGGGGGTGTAGACAGGGTATAGAGAGGTTGTATGGTGAGGTGGGGTGTAGACAGGGTATAGAGAGGTTGTAGGGTGAGGTGAGGGTGTAGACAGGGTGTAGAGAGGTTGTATGGTGAGGTGGGGGTGTAGACGGGGTGTAGAGTGGTTGTAAGGTGTAGGCTGGGGCCTGGCTGTGGGTCTGCAGGGTGTTGGGAGGTGGGGGACTCTCAGCAGGTCACTGGCTCCTGTGGTACTGTCAGTAAGATGCAAACAGCAGGACTCAGAGTATGAAGTAGTTGCTTTCCAAGTCCACATCAGTGGTTACTGGGGCACTGGGAGAGCTCAGACTTCTCAGAGCTTGTTGCAGTGATGAGGTTTCACCATGCATTTGCTCACCTGCTGCTGGCCCAGTGCAATCTGCCTCTCGGTAGCTCCAGCTCTGTGAGTGCAGCTGGATCTCAGCTCAAAGCTGGGTTGTTCCTACTGCCAGAAGTGCTGGTTTGGAGTCCCTCAGCTGAGATCAGCTAGTTCAGGTGTGTGCTGAAGTGTGTGTGACAACAAAACCTCCTTGTTCTGCTCTCCTTTGCCCATTTGCTGCCTCTTTACTGAGCCCCATCATTGCTTTTCCTTATGAAGTTATCACTTTTTCCCCAGCTCAGGTCCCTCTAAAGCCAACATTTCAGGTTAACATTGAGTACAACAGGAAAGTGTCACTAATGCTTCATTGAGCTTCCCAGTTTATTTTGCCTCTGCTTTTATTGTGCTTATGGGGCAGGAACTTTCTTCCACCTGGAGTGGCCTGAAGGACCTGGCTGGTTCTTTGCAAACTGCTTTTCGAGTGGTGCCTAAACTGGAGTTGGTTCTGGAGAGGAATGCAGTAGTTTTCAACCACGGGCTTTGTTGGATGCTTTTGGATTGGGTTTTTTTTTCAGCAGGGCCTAAGAATAACTTCACTGTTTGAATGTGGAGGAGAAGCTTGTGGGAGGTGGATTGAGCAGCCAGATTCCCGTTTGGAAAGCGAGGAGGGTTAACATCCTTGCTCCTCATTTCCTTAAAGCAAGAGATCATGTTCACCTTTGGTGGCAGGAGTGGGGTTGTGACTGTTGCCAGCTGCAGTCCCTCTGTGGGCTGGGCTTGTTTGCCCTTGGTGTTAAAAACTTAACAGTAGAGATGTGGGTTCAGGGTGGAAGCAGTGTGTTGGGAATCAGCCTGGGAGGCTTGTAGGGATTCCTGGGCTTCTCTCAGTGTGTTCTTTCTGCTCCTAGGAGCTGCTTGGGAAGTGAGAAGTGGGAGGCTATTTTAGTACCCGATAGACCTCTCACTGCTTTGAGAGCTTGAATGCAGCCACAAGTTGCCCTAAATACCTGCCAGTGCTTTGGTTCTACCTAAGTGTGGGACGTTCAACACTTCCTCTGCTTTTTGGCACTTGCCTGTTAACCAAGTGTAAAACATCATCATGGCCACCTCAGTCACTGCTTAGCCAAGCCAGGCCTCCAGTTATTTTAATCTTTCCTTGTAAATCAATCCCTCCAGCTGCTTCACTGGATTTTCCTGAATGCCTTCCAATTTGCCAATATCCTTCTGATACCCAAGAGCTTGGAGCTGGCTGTGCTTTGCAGCAGGACTTCCCCTCCCTGCTCTCTGTCTGTTCGGATTAGGAGGAGGAAAAGCTTCACACAAACTTGGTGAACACACTCAACCTCCCACTTGCCATTTGTCTTTTGCTGTAGCTTAACTCTTCCTTGTTGAGGGGGACTTCTAACATTAACCTCTATTTATTGCTTCCATTTCTGTTGCCCAAGGTTCCTTAGTTCCCAGTTTTCTCCATCAGTTCCCACTCATGGAGCTCCCACTTTGTGCTCTGATTTCTTTCCTTCTCTTTGTGATTTATGGAGGTGTTAGGTGAAAACAAACTTGCTCTTGAGCCTTGCTGAGCCCACCTTGGTACGTTGTGAGTGCTGTTACTCATTTTAAGCTGGTTGATGGTTCCTAGTCTGGCCTAACTTGGAAGCACTGTTCTCAAATGGAGTTTGTGAACGTGGCATGGGGCAGGCAGAAGATTCCCCTCTCCCCCTTGGAAAGATAGGGAAGTTTGAGAGAGGAAGTGCATGGGTGATGGTTGGGAGGAAGAAATCAAATCCTCCTTCCATCCTCCTTGGGCTGTTTTCATGTGGTGAGGCAGCCAGGAGGAACTGGCATAGCCTCACCCGGAACCAGCTGCTGCCTCTTGATGATGGAACCATTTTAAACTGGTTTAGTAAAAGGCTCCAGTTGTGGCAGCCTCGTGGTGCTGGGGTCTGTAGCTGAGGATCTCTGGGATGGATTTGGTTTCGGTCTCATGTTCTGCTGCATCATGTGTGGAGCTTTCTCACAGCCTGTTGGGGTTTATTTATCCTTATCTTATCCCCTTCTTAGGGCCTTTTTTGACTTTCCCTTCTTTCTTCAACATTCCCAGCACCAAGAATTGAGGCCAGATCCCCAAAACTGCTCTTCCCTCATTTAGCAGCCAACTACGAGGCGTTTGGAGAGGAAACGTTGGGAGCAGATGGACCTGGGGACCTGTTGCTTCCTAGAACTTCATTAAGTATTTCCCCCCACCTTTTAATCTAGTTTCTTGGTTTTGGTTTCAAGGAGCTTGTAGTACAGAGGGTGAATGCTGTGTAGGCTGAGCAAGGATGTAAGCCAGGGGCTGAGTTTCCCTGGGGAGCTGGAAAAGGGCTTTGTTTTGTGCAGAGGTGTGTAGGAAGCTGCCTATAATGACTGAAACAAAAGCACATTTATAGCCTGGCTTCCTTTGGTATATAAACCTGAGGGTTTAATCAGCCTTTGCATCACAATAACTGTCACATCTTTCTGTCTGGCTGATGAATTCCTACATAGGAATTCCCGGTGAGTTCCGCTTGAAGTCAGAGAATCCCAGACTGGTTTGTGTTGAAGGGAGCTTAAAGTTCACCCAGTTTCAACGCCCTGCCATGGGCATGAACACATTAGAGCAGGTTAATCCAAGCCCCTGTGTCCAACCTGGCCTTGAACACGGTCAGGGATGGGGCAGCCAAAGCTCCATTCAGCCTATTCCAGTGTTCCACTACCCTCATAAGGAAGAGCTTCTGCCTAAGAGCTCAGCTCAATCTCCCCTCTGGCAGGTTCAAGCCATTCCCCTTGTCCTGTCCCTTTAGACCCGTGTCCAAAGCCCCTCTCCAGGTTTCTTGTAGCCCTTTAGGCACCGGAACTGCTCTAAGGTCTCCCCTTAAGGAGCCTTCTCCAGGCTGAACAACCCCAGCTCTCCGCCTGTCTTCATAGTCTTTAGCAAATCTTTTGATTCTGCTCCTTCTCTGCTTCTTTGAATCCAAAAAAGTCAGGTTTTAACCAGTGTGTGGCCTTAATTCTGCCAGCAGAAGCACTGGGACAGGAGCCTGAGGCTGTCTCCATGTCCTCAGCCCTCCTCCAAGCCACGCACACACAGGTGGACAAGCTGCAGGAGCAGGCTATGGAGCACAGCAATGCTGAAGGACGCCAGGATTTCCTTATTTACAGCTCTCGGAGATGCTGGTGTCCACAGTGGTTCCTCTCCAAGCCAGTGGTTGATGTTCATGCACTGGGGTTTGTTCTCCCTCCTCAGAGCTGGTATTTAGAGCGTGTTTTGCTGCAATTAGTCTTGGCGCGTGGGGGTTTGGCTTAATTCCTTCTCTGCAGTTCAATTTCACAATCTTCCAAGAGGCTTCTTGCCTTTTCCTTCCCCACACACACCTGGTGGGGCACGTGCTGCTGCACAAGCCAGGCCTCCAGTAGCCTTTGTAGGGCTTGGTTTGACATTTGCTTTTGAAACGTGATGAATTCAGCGCCTAAACCGGCTCCAGCAGTGTGGTTTCACCCAGGAGGAACCGGATTTTAGTGCAGGTTAAGGCTTTAGCAGAGTGGGATTTTTCTGGCTTGCACCTCTTCCCTCTGAAGTTCTTTGCCAGTGAGAGGCCAAGTTGGCTGGGATGGATTTCCCTACCTCCACATCACCCTTTTGCTGCTGTAGGTGAGCAGGAGTTGCTGGGCCATACTGGGACAAGCACAAATCTGAGCTCGCAGGCAACAGCAGCCACGTATTGAAGTTCCTTGCTGAAAGCAATGCATTTTACACCTCAGAGCAGCTTCCAGTGTCTGAAGGGGGCTACAAGGATGCTGGAGAGGGACCTGCATCAGGGACTGGAGCAATAGAAAAGGGGTGATGGGTTCACACTGAAACAAGGGAAGTTCAAGTTGGAGATGAGGCAGAAGCTCTTCCCTGGGAGGGTGCTGAGGCGCTGGCACAGGGTGCCCAGAGAAGCTGTGGCTGCCCCATCCCTGGCAGTGTTCAAGGCCAGGTTGGACACAGGGGCTTGGAGCACCCTGCTCTAGTGGAAGGGGTCCCTGCCTGTGGCAGGGGGTTAGAGCTGAATAAGCTTAAGATCCTTCGGAACCCAAAGCATTCCATGACTTGGCTCCTGGGGAGCAGCATGGGGATTGGAATCGGTTGGTGCTCTTCTTGCAGGAGCAATCCCATGGGGAGCCTGCAGCGGTCTGGAATGCTGCTCCCATGTCCCACCCTGGTGTGAGGGGAGAAAGCAGCGGTAGAGATGCGGTGCCAGCCGTTGCAAGCTGGTTCATGAATAAACAAAGCTCCTCTGCCAGCAACGGGCCGTGCTACCCACTGCAGCTCTGCAGAGCTCTGAGCTCTCTTTGTGAGCCCCAGCCACTGAAAAGCCCTGCAAGAGGAGCTCTGCAAAGACGTTTCCTTCCCATTCTCCCATAGGAAAAGGATGTTTCAGCTCCTTAAGGATGACATGCAAGCTGGTTGTGGGACACCCAGAAAAGCTGTGGCTGCCTCATCCCGGCAGTGTTCAAGGCCAGGTTGGATGGGGCTTGGAGCAGCGTGCTCTAGTGGAAGGTGCCTCTGCTTTAAGGTCCCTTCCAGCCCAGACCACGCTGGGATTCCGTGCCTGGAGTTCCAGAGAGAATAAAGCTGCAGAGTTCCCTTTTCCCTGCCCTTTGGGGATGTGTTGCTGTTAGCAGAGCCTCTTGCACAGCTTTTTGTGTGCTTTAAGAATGTTTTCAGCCCTGGCTGGTGGAGATCTTGCTCTGGATGCCATTGTTACTATGTAAAATAATAAGAATAATCGTAAAAAGCAGTTTTTCAGACTTCAGTGTATTAAAGACTTGGCCAAATGCACTTGGCAGGGAATAAGCAATGCCCAAAGGAGTGTATTTCTACCTGTTAAAGTGACTGTACCGAGCTGTCTTATGCCCTTTAACTGTTTCCAAAGTGAGCAAAGCAGGCTTGGAGCAGAACCCAGCTTTTGGGGTTTTGTGCCAAAAAGCTCTTGTTGGTGCTGAGTGTGCTGTGAGGAAGGGAACAAATGTTCAGCTCACGAAGCAGTTAACGTTTGCCATCATTTAAAGCAGGCAGTGTTTAAAATAGACCCGTTTCTGGTCGTGTCCAGGGCTGAAGATGCTGGAAAATCCTTCAGAGCTCCGAAAGGGGGGTTGAATTGCAGCTGCAGAACTTGAAGGAGGTTGTGTGCAGGGAGGGAAAGCTTTGCCAATTGAATCCTGCAGTGAAATGTGGAGTTTACCTTTTGCTGTTCTCATTGCAGTGGGATCTGAAGGAAGGCTCTGGCAGCCCCTGCTCCTTCCGCTCTTCCAGTGGTAGGAACAGTGCCTTTACTTCTGTGTTTGGAGTGTTGATAAAGCTGAGCTGGATGAGGAGATGAGAACCAAAGGCAGATTGTCACCGGGGCTGACAGCACCTGGGTGCCAGGGCTCCTGGAATTAACTGTTGGGTCCTGAAAACTGAAAGCAGAGTGAAGCATCCCCTAGCACAGGGGAGATTTACTGTATAGAAACAGGGCTGAGGAGGTTTATCTCTAGCCTCAATGGGATTAGAAGCTTTTACATGGCAGAGACACTGCTACAGACCTGGAGGGTTTATATGAGAGCGAGCGTTGCTCATCATCCAGATCCACGCTCTGACCCAGCCACGTGCACAGTGAACATGACAAAACGTGATTGTTTGGGGCTTTTGGAACATGAGCCTGAGCGTGTTGGCAGTGCTTTAGTGAGTAAGTATGTTTTCATGGAATCCCAGCCTGGTTTGTGTTGGAAGGGACCTTAAAGCTCATCCAGTTCCAACCCCCTGCCATGGGCAGGGATACCTTCCACTAGTCCAAGTTGCTCCAAGCCCCATTCATGTGGATGTTCTTCACGTTTCTACCCCACATTGCTTTCTTTGCTTTTGGGCAAGCTCTGTCTTTTCAATGCACACAGAGTGCCTGTGTATATGATCCACCTTTAGGCTGCTGTATCCTTCATCTCTGCAAGATTTCAGGTTGAATTATGTCAGTTAGCCAGGAAATCATTGCTGTGTTCAGTGCTAAACCACAATCATTCCAAGGCGAAATGCAGCTTGAGTTAAACAACTCACAATAATGTCCCACATTTCTAGACATTGCTTAGATTTGGAATATTTCTTGCTCCCTTCTGATTTTAGGGCTCACATATCAAGTAATGACACCGTAAAACGTGTGTGCCTCGGAATGCTAAATAAATAGAAATGGCCAAATAGGATGTAAATAATAACAAGGTGGGACAAAATATTTCTACTTTATGGGCATGCACACGTACAGGAGCTTCAGGTCTCACTGGCTCCTCTCCCCCTGGTGCTATTTTGGTTACTTTAATTCATTGGTAAGAGCTTTATCCATAGGTAGTCGCTTACGGAAGAGTCTCTTCTGGGCTGAACTCCACTCGGCATTGACCTTGCTCTTCCCCTCACACCCCATTGTGGGGAAAACATGCCTAAGCTTGATTTGGATTCTTATGTCCTGTTTTCAGCAAGTTTTTAACCCTCACTTCCATTGAAACAAGGGCTCTGAAGAGGCTGAATGATTCCAGGCAATGGGGCTCTGGTTTCTAGGGCATTTCCAACCTAATATAGTGCATTCTCTATGGCTTGTCATGGCTCTCATTATCTCTCCTCAGGAAGAAGCAGTGAATCTCTTATGTTTTTCCTTCCTTCCTTAAACTTGAATTATTCCTCTCTCCTGTAGCAGCTCTCTTGCAATACGTTGGCCCTGCTGTGAAGAAGCACAGAGCTGAAGATGTATCACCACTCGTGAAGGAGCGACCCAAGAGCTTTAGTGCCAAGATCCAGAGGCTGCCTGTGTGTGTCTTGGAGTGTCTCTTTGCTCTGTGGTGTGCTGCAGACTCAAACCTGCTGGAAGCAGCTCCAGAAGCATTTCCTACCCAGTGATCTCTGCTTGGAGCCCCTGTGGGCTGCAAGGGTTTGGTTGGTTGTGGGTTAAAAGAGGAGAGAAAGTCTTTTTCCTTGGGGCTGCTCCATCTAAGTGCTGCTCCGTCTCTCTGTCAGGGTCTTGCAGGTTGGTCTCACCTTGTCCCTTAGAGTAAATACCTTAGGGACATCTGTAGAGCCCATCTTTCTTTTCCAGAAGCTAAGAGAGGAAGAACTTTGGCATATGAGGGATTGGATGATGATACAGAGATGGTCTTTCTCCATCTTCTTGCCTGGGGAAGTTGCTGACTTGCTGGTTTATGTTGGATTGTGTCTCATGTGCATCAAAGGCTTCAAAACCTTTTGGATGGATGCCTTTTCCTAGCAGAAATCTGATACTTGGCACCTAAGGAGAAACCTTGCCTGTGTTAAAGCATGTTTTGCCAAGCTACGGCTGCTTCGGTGGTGTTTGGCATGGGTAACTTGAAGGAGGTGTTTGGAGAGCAGCAGCTACTTCTCTCTTAGGAATCTGGCCATGAAAGGAGGAGCAGGAGGATGTGTGCTGGTAGGGCAATGAGGTCTGGCCTTCTCCCACCCTAAAACCCCATGAGGTGCTCACAAGGCACCTGAATAGTGTCCCTCAGGTCAATGTCCCTGAGCAGAAGGACCTTCTGAAGATGGTTCTGCATCGTTGAAGCTTCTTGTGCTTGGTCTTGCTTGCTCTTTCCTCTGTTCTGCACAGATATCTCAGGTTAGATATAAGGAAGAAGTTCTTTACTGTGAGGGTGGTGAGACACTGGCACAGGGTGCCTAGAGAAGTGGTGAATGCTCCATCCCTGGCTGTGTTCAAGGCCAGGTTGGATAGAGCTTTGGGTGACACGGTCTATGGTCATCCCTGTCCATGGGAAGGGGTTAGAGCTGGATAATCTTAAGGTCCTTTCCAACCCAAACCATTCTGTGATTCCATTTTCCTTCTTTCTGTGCTGCCTGTGATGTGGAGGCAGTGCCGTGGCTCAGCTGGGGCCCAGCTGTGCTAAGATGACATGAGACTCTTCAGCACCTTGCTCTGAAGTCCAAGCAGGAGGCCAGATCTGATCTGGAGGCTGGCCAGCGCGAGGAGGCTCTCGGACAATGGAGCTTCTATGATGGGTTTTATCCTCCTCATGGCTCTTTTTGTTATGGTAACAGTCAGCTCCTTACTGTTTATAAGAGGCTTATAAACAGTGGAAGTCGTGTGCTTGGGAGGACTGGTGGGAGCTGGGCTGGGAGAAGCCTTCTGCTGGCTGGAGCTCTCAGGCAAGGGGGGTTGCTGCTCTCACTGCAGGGGAAAAGCTTTCCTGGCCTCACTGAAGTCACTCGTAGCTGATGTGCTGCTTTGGGGCCAGGTTTTAAGGCCCTTGCAAGGGCGAAGGGAGGGTGTAGCACATCTCTGATGTATTCCATCTCTTTAGGGATGCTCTTGTGGAAAGGGGATCCTCCCCAAGCTTTGCAGAAGTGCTGAACACCCAGAAAGGTACAGTCAGATGGTAAAGGGCTGGACTTTGCTTTCACCCTGTGCTGTAGGTTAACTTGTAATGACTTGTTAAATACTGTCTGTCTGTTGGAGATTTACTTCCAGCCGGTTCCTTGCCAATATTCCAGTTTATACAGTTGGGTTTGCTTTATCAAGCTTATAAAGCAGAAGGGTGTTATGCCTCTAAAGCAGATTTTATAGGGCTGGCTTTTGGCAATTTTTAGCTCTCTTGTAGCTTTCTGGTTACAAAGCAAACATTCTCCCTCCTTCTTTCACACCCCAAAATAACTTGAAAGGCAAAGCCTAGGACTAACAGCAGCCTGCACTAAGCTCCGTGGTAGCCTCTCCCTGTAAAACTTCACACCTTTTGCCATTGCTTTGGGTGTATAATAGCTGCTGGTAGTCAGATGGAGCTCTGGGCACCCAAAGGTGCAGAACAGGCTCTGTTCCTAACTCCCTGCAGGCACCTAATTTAGCTGGGAGAGTCACCAGGGGAAATTAGGTGCCAGTTGACTTCACAAAGCATCTAGAAGCAGGTTGGGCACCGAGCCCTGTGTCTTGGAGAACAAACCCTGCCCTAAGGAAGCCTGAATGTTCAAGTGACTCGTGGTTTTGGGTGGTTTTTTTAAAGGAAGAACTTGCCATGTTTGTTTTTATCCCACTTTCTGATGGATTCTGATGCTCTGAATCATCACTGCAGTGTCCCACGTTAATCCAGGGTAGTGCAGGCAGCTCCAACGCTAAACCCCAGCCTGATGCTGGGTTCCCTTCCTGCCTTTTCTGGGTGCTGCTCCCAGCTTATTCAGAGCACCGTGTGCTGAATATTCATGTGGCTGGGCAGGAAGCTGGAGGCAAGAGCTGTTAATGGCTGCACTTAGACAAATAATAAAGAGCCTTTCCTGGAACACTCTCAAAGCAACATGTTTCCTTCCTTGCATTTTAGTGGCAAATCTCGGACTATTTTTGCGAGCTTGGGGCAGTGCCTTGTGCTTCCTTCTCTTTTTTTGGCTGGCAGAGTGGAAATGGCTCTCAGCCTGACTGCTTTTTCCCTTGGCCTTCCCAAAAAAGCCGTCTGGGGTTTGATTGAATCCAACCTCTCTTCCCATTCCAGCTCCCAGTGGCAATTCCACGTTCTGCCTGGAGTCTGCCTGCGCTCCTGCATCTTCTCCCGTAGTCAGATGTGTTTCACAGCACAGATCCTGTGCAGCCATCTATAATGATCTAATTTATTGTGGGTTTATCTCCTCTTCCCAGTAGCAGCGTCCTTGGGGCTTGGGCTGGTGTCTTGAGCACTATTTGTGTGTGAATAGGCTTGTTTGTATTGCGGCTTGGGTTGTTAATGCTCCTGGCATGGCTCCCAGGTCTCACCCAAGTTATCCAAATGGAGCTGGGATGGCCTTGCCACTCATTAGTCTCCCGGAATGAATCCCATGGAGCTCAGGCTCATCAAAAGTTAACTCCTAGCTCTGTTTTACCTTCTTTTTTTGCATGAAAGTGCTGAAGTAGAAGTACTGAGGAGCACAGTGAATGGATCAAGGAGAAGGAGCTCTGCCTGCCATTGGTGTAGCAGTACCCAGGTAGCAAAGACCTCTCTCTTTTGGAGGATCG
Source organism: Pezoporus occidentalis (assembly GCF_034315485.1). NCBI lineage: Eukaryota > Metazoa > Chordata > Aves > Psittaciformes > Psittacidae > Pezoporus > Pezoporus occidentalis. The sequence continues at coordinate 122,812 of NW_026915095.1, read as the reverse complement.
TTTTAACAGCACCATTTGTGATCCAGTTCTGCTTCTCCTCCTGCTGCCTGCTGAGCACTGGAGTTTCCCTATGGAGGTTACAGCCCTCCCTGCATCCTCTGCTCTTTACCCTACTCAGTATCCCGGGACAATTGCAAACAGGTTCTCTATTGCCTGTTGCTTGAAAGACATCTCGGATTTAGCTGCACCTTGGCTTGGACTTGCTGCTGCAGGCCTGAGGCTCGTGTCTGTGATGGGTTTTACACCTGATTGTCAAGGTACTTTGTAAACCAGTTGTAATCTATGGCAGTACATGTCCTGCAGTGAGACGGGGCAGGGCGAATGCACTGAACCATCCGGGTGTCCTCTTTATGCCTGCAGGTGTTGCCCATCTGCTTCCCTCCTGCTGTAACTCAGCCATGGAAAACTGAGGCTGAAATTCCCTAAAATGCCCCTTTTCACAACTGGTTGTTCTTTTGGAGGCTGAAAATCAGGAGGGGGAAATGAGGAGCCCTTTTGTTTCTGCCCCTTTCACTGACACTCTTAACTTGCAGGGCAAGTCCTTTCTCTTTATGTCCCCATCTAGCACTTTTCTTTCTTCCAACCCATTCTGCAGCTCATCCTTCACTCAGGTCCTCCCAGGTGAGTAAATGTTAGCAAGAGAGAGATGTCAGTCAGCAGAACGTGCAGTTTGCTTTGGTTTTCTGTTCTTTAAGCCCATTTTTAGGAGGTTGCTCTGCAGCTCTCTTGGGTTTGCCTCATGGTTGGTGCAACCTTGAGCTTTAATTTTGTGGTTGCATTAATGTAAAGTTATGGTTTATTCCTATAAATCCTAAGGCTAACATGTGCTTGTGCTGGTGTATCAGTAAGTGTGCTCGTGCTGGAGGCTGGACCTGCTCTGGCAACGTGAAGCACAACTATTTTAGCTTCTGCCCAAGTGTTCAATGGGATGTGAAGTATTTCAGCTTCTCCTGCAAGGCACAGGGACAGGAGTGTCAGGCAGCAGCATTCCTGCAGGAACAACGGTCACATGCAAGTACAATAGAGCCTTATTTTTAGAGCATTTTTCATACCAGCTCTATCCCCCAACGTTCAGCAGAGCTGATGGCTTGGGAGTGTCACAGAACCACAGCTGGGTTTGGGATGAAGGTGCCTTAAAGCTGATCCATTTCCAACCCGCTGCCATGGGCAGGGACCCCTTCCCCTGGAGCAGCTTGCTCCAAGCCCCTGTGTCCAACCTGGCCTTGAACACTGCCAGGGATGGGGCAGGCACAGCTTGTCTGGGCACCCTGTGCCAGCGCCTCAGCACCCTCACTGGGAAGAGCTTCTGCCTAAGAGCTCAGCTCAGTCTCCCCTCGGGCAGGTTCAAGCCATGACCCTTGTTCAAAGCCCCTCTCCAGGGCCTTTTTTAGCCCCTTTAGGCCACCATCATCTGGGCATAGGAGGGTAAGAGCCCCAGCAGCATCCTCAGAGGGGAAGAGGTGCCAGTTGCTTGTGTCTTTGGCAGAGCAGGAGAGGCCTGACTCAAGAGTTACAGATCGTGGCTTGAGGCTGCTCCAGACCTCAGCTCCTTGTCAGGAATTCAGCTGGAACAGTCTATAAGAGCTTCAGCAGCACAAACCCCACACTTCCTGTACCTGGATCCTGGTGTTAGTCAGCCTACACTGGGGTGCAGGATACTTGTGGTAACATGGAAGTGTTGCTGTAGGTGACTTCCTAAAGACAATGAAGAGCCTGACTGTGGCATCAAGCTGCCAGCCATACCCATGACTTGTCTTGTGGCTATGGGCATATCTCAGAAGCCAAACTAGTGCATTTGGAAGGATAAGGAGCATCTTGGATTGAAAAGATCCCTGAATGTGCTTTCAAAAACACATTTCCTGCTTCTCTTGTCTCTTCCTAAACTGTTTCCAAATTGAAGTTTGTCAAATGGGTTCCATGAGGTGCCAACACACTTCCTGGGGGAAATCCTGTTCAGGAAGGCTGCTCTTTCATTGCTGCTGTTGATGCATGTAATACGTCTAATTCCTTTTAAGGGACTTAAAATATTACCCCTAGGTGTCTGTCTAGACTAGGATAATGGGCTTAGTTTTTTCTTAATGGCTTAGTTAACATGCTTTGGGACCACTTCAGTTTATGCAGTGATGTACCAGGGGGACAGTAGCATATGGGCTGGCTTGAGTAGCTGCAGGAAGAATGGAACTTGGAAAGAAGGGGAAATTTTGGGTTCTGAGGTAAGTAAAATCACTTCTCCCCAGCTGGGGGCCCAGACAAGTTCTTCATTGCAAACAGAGGATCTGGTGAGCAGCTCAGTTTGGGTGAGAAGAGCTTCTGCCTCAGAGCTCATCTCAGTCTCCCCTCTGGCAGGGTTAAAGCCATTCCCCTTGTCCTGTCCCTGCATCCCTTGTCCCAAGCCCCTCTCCAGGTTTCTTGGAGCCCCTTCAGGCACTGGAGCTGCTCTCAGGTCTCCCCTTCAGGAGCCTTCTCTTCTCCAGGCTGACCCAGCCCAGCTCTCTCAGCCTGGCTCCAGAGCAGAGCTGCTCCAGCCCTCGCAGCATCTCTGTGGCCTTCTCTGGCCTTGCCCCAGCAGCTCCACGTCCCTCTTGTGTTAATGCCCCAGAGCTGGATCAGGACTGCAGGGGGGGGTCTCACAGAGTGCAGTGGAAGGGCAGGATCCCTTCCCTGTGCTGCTGCTTGTGCTCTGGGGGTGCAGCCCAGCACACAGGGGCGGTTCTAGGCTCAAGCCCACACTGAAGCCAGGTCATGGGAAGAGCCCCTCATCTCCTGGACGCTATCACAACACGTGCCTCCTGTGTCAGCTCAGTGTGAGCCCAGCATCCTGGCATGCACTGAGCTGCTCCACAGAACATTTCTCATTTATCTCCGTGCTAGCAATAGGAAGAGGCGATGTCCCAACAAATCAAGGAGGAGATTAACTTCAGGAAGAAGCTGTCATAGCTCTGTTAGCGCTGACACTCTGGATTAGCAGTGCTGCACGACTGACTGGTCAAGTGTGCCCTTTGGCTGGGCTCTGCTTGTCCCTCTTCACAACCATCCCCTTGTGATGCTGCAGTTGCTTTGATGAGGAGTTAAAGCTGCGGTTGAAGGTGGGACTGAGATCCACAGCAGAGCAGATGCTCTCTTGGATGCAAAGCTCATGTTTATTCTGTTTTCCCCCATGCTGTGCCTGCTCCAGAGGAGTTGCTCTCGTTGAGAGCACTGCTGTATACAAGTAGGCTTCAGGAAATCTGTGCTCTTAAATACCCTGTGCAAGCTCCAAGGGGTGTCTGATTATCAGCACAACACACACTGGAGACCGCTGTGAAGTGTGGCTTCAGCTTCCCTTCTTTTACAGCCAGCCTAGAGGTCGTTTGCATGAGTTAATAAGGCAAAAGAGACAGAAAACACACACAGGCTCTTGGAGCACAGTGTATTTGGGTTGAAAATGGCTTTTCAGCTCTCCCTGAGACAGCAGCAGCTTGTCAGAGCCGTGCTGACAGAACTTGGAAGCACGCTTCAGTAATCTGTCTGCATTTCTTCCCTTCACCTTGCTGTTTCCAACATGCTGAAACTCATCAAAGCAGTGAAATACTGTCCTGCCGCTGCAGGAAGAGGAATGGGAATGTGCTCCCAGTATCCAATCAGCTGCTTATTCTGCCTGTTCTTCAGAATAGAATTTATTGAAGCAATTTATCCTGCCTAAATGTGACATAAATCTGAGCACATGTATGTACATACCAGGCATAGGCAGTAGTGAATGAGCAGCTAAATCTTGCTCTAAGGAATGAGTGAATCCTCCTGATGCTTTGCAAGATCAAGTAAACGGAGGGCTTTGCAATGGGTTGTTCTTGGGTTTTAATGGAGCTGCTTGTTAGGACCTCAGAAGTCACCTGCAGGCAGCCCTGGTTTGTTTTCCTGCTTTCTGTTTTAGGTAGTGTTATCAGAGCATGGGGACTGACAGCTCCTCTGGTTCTTTAATTTCTCTACTAGCTTTTATATGTGTTGGAAGCACAGAATAGAATAGGATTAACCAGGTTGGAAAAGACCTTTAAGATCAATCCCAACCATTCCCAGCACTGCCAAGGCCACCACTAACCCATGGCACTGAGGGCCTTGTCTCCAAGGTGTGTGAGCACTTGCAGGGACGGTTACTCCAGCCCTGCCCTGGGCAGCCTGTTCCAATGCCTGAGCACCCTCTGGGGCAGGAATTGTTCCTCAGCTCCATCTAAACCTGCCCTGGTGCAGCTTGAGGCCGTTTCCTCTTGTCCCATCCCTTGGGAGCAGCCCCTTCGTGGCTCCATCGTCCTGTCAGGCAGTAGAGAGTGGTAAGGTCCCCCTGAATAGGATGTAGAGAGACCCTGAGGTTCTTCATGTTGGGGAAGGCTTGGGCTGCTCGGGTAAGGGCAGATCCCTGACCTGTGTAATTAAGCCAGCCCAGGGTTGGCTGCTCTGTGAGATCCAGCACCCTCCCTCCATTATAATTCCTCTGCTTGTTTAACAATCAGATTTGTTTGTGGCTGGAATAAGCGCATCCTCAACCTCATCCCACGCACCCGAGTTTAAATGTAGGAGGGTGATTTAAGCACTCTTCAAACACTTCCAGAACTGGCCTCACTTTGACAGCAAGAGGCATTGTAACTGTCCTTTAACGTCTGGTGACTTTGCTGCTCTCAGCACCACAGCTCTTAACCTGGAGCTGCTTCATCAACGAGTCGCAGACTAGTTTGGGCTCGAAGGGACCTTAAAGCTCCTCCAGTTCCAACCCCTTGCCACGGGCAGGGACACCATCCACTGGAGCAGGTTGCTTCAAGCTCCATTCAGCCTGGCCTTGTTCTTCCCTATGAGGGTGCTGAGGCGCTGGCACGGGGTGCCCAGAGAAGCTGTGGCTGCCCCATCCCTGGCAGTGTTCATGGCCAGGTTGGAGCAAGCTGCTCTAGTGGAAGGTATCCCTGCCCGTGGCAGGGAGTTGAAACTGGATGAGCTTTAAGGTCCTTTCCACCCCAACCCATTCTATGATTCTATGTTCCTGGCCACCTTTATTGCCTTTATCCTTACACTTGTCCTGTACAAGGGAGCGTTTTGGCTGCTCGCCTGTTCCATTTGTGAGAGGGCTCTTCCTCCTTTGGGAGCTTGTGTTTGTATAGGCCCTGGAGTTTTCCTTGCTAAATCCACCCATAGGCCAGGGTTGTGGAGATCTTTCCTCTTCTTGCAGGAGAAGACCTGGCAGCTACTTACAACTTTTGGTTGTTGCTTTGTGTGCTGCAGCCAAGCCAGTGCTCAGGGAGGGGAATCCCCCCCCCCTCACCTTGTAGCCACCCATTTTAGCTGCTTTAGCACATGGTAATACAAGAATAATCTTGTTTTCAAGCCCTAAGTGATGTCTGTGCCTCTTCAATCCAAGCAGAAGGGGAGTATTTGCTGTCCCTCAGCATTCCCCCTCCGCTGTTCCGTCGCATTCTTGGAGCACTTTCTCATATGGCTCCTAAAAATAACAACCCCTCCCCAGCCTCTCGCGCTGCTCGGTGCGTGTGTGACTGGTTAGAAAGGCAAAAAAGGGCCCTCAAAAGGGCTTTGTGGCCACGTTTGGGTTTCAGTTCTGCTCTTGCCTGCAGCGAGCTGACATGTGTCACTGGAGCCAAGTGCCGAGGAAGAGATGCTGGAAGGGATGTGAAGAGCCGGAACGTGCTTGCAGAGGCAACCCCCTGAAGAGAAAGCATTTGCTTTGTTATGGCTTTTTAAAATCCTGCTATAAAGAGAGCAGTGGGGGGGGGGGGGGGGGGGGGGGCAGCAGCATTTCTGGAGGTTGGGGGGGGGTGACTTTATTTACTCTTGATTTCTTATTAATAAGGACAGCTTCACTTGTAGCATAATAGGAGTGAGTGTTTTGTTATCCTTGGCTATAAGCTGTGATAAACTACCCCTGCCATCAGCCTTGTAGTTTACCCACTAGGGAGCCAGATTATTGCCTTGTAAACCAGAGCACCACTCCTATAATCCCTTAATTAATTAAATGACAAATTTTAGTTCTCTCCCATTGAAAATATAACTTGTACATAGAGAGGACTTGGATTTATTTCATCGCTTCGAGCTCACGCTTTTTTTTTCCCCCTCTGTAGATTGTCTTTGCTTCTGTGTCTGTGCTTTCCTCAATGCCTCCATCTGGGGGGTGTTCCAGAGGTCTTTCCTGTGCAGGGTGGTCCTGTGCTGGTGTAGAGCAGCTTCCAGTGTCTGAAGGGGGCTACAAGGATGCTGGAGAGGGACCTTCATCAGGGAGTGGAGCAATAGGGTGATGGGTTCAAAGGGGTGATGGGTTCAAAGTGGAACAGGGGAAGTTCAGGTTGGAGATGAGGAAGTTCTTCCCTGTGAGGGTGGTGAGGTGCTGGAATGGTTTGAATGGAGAAGGTTTGGATGAACCATCCCTGGCAGTGTTCAAGGCCAGGTTGGATGGGGCTTGGAGCAAGCTGCTCTAGTGGCAGGTGTCCCTCCCTGTGGCAGGGGGTTGGAACTGGATGATCTTAAGGTCCTTTCCAACCCAAAGCATTCCATGAGCATCATCCCCAAGTTGCAGATGGTGCCACTGAGACGCACAAAAATCCTTTGGCCCTCTCAGAATCAATGCTGGGCCTTAGTGGGAGCCCAGGCATGGAAAACTCCAGCTCTTTTCTCCAGCTGGGCTCTCCAAAGTCTAATTCAAACTTGGCTTGGATTAATCCCTCTTCCTCAATCGTGCACAAAGAAACCTCCTTCCCTGCATCATTCATCAGTGCCCTCCCTGCAAAGAGCAGCTTCTGCTCTTGGTATTTGAATTTTGGGAGCTTATTTAACAATTTCCTCTTCTTTTTTCTCTCCACAGCTTGACTCAGCTGCATGAAATATGGGTGACGACAGGCCGTTTGTGTGCAATGCCCCCGGCTGCGGACAGGTATGCTTCCAGGGTGCTTTATTGGGAACGTGGTGGTGTGAATCAAAGTGGCTGTTTTATCACTCAGGCAAAGAGTTTAAAGCCGGTGTTTTACGTGAGCACTGGAGGTAATCAGATCAGAGGATTTGCAGTGTGTAAATCCAGGTTATGAGCAAGTGCACTCCCAAGTAATGAAACCTGCCTTGCTTTGTGGGGTATTGGTATTCCACTGGTGTTTCCCACACAGCCCAGAGAGAACCCTCATCTCCTGTTAATGTTTGCTGGGAGTGTTCCTCAGCTTCTCTCAAGGCTGTCGAAGCAAAGGACAGACTCAGCTCTGTCGGGATGTGTTTGCTGCTGTCGCATACTCCTTAAAGCAGCTGAGAATGTGACACTTGATGGTTTGTGTTATGTGAACCCCAAACTGCTGGAGTCTATTTTGGGCTTGCAGGAAAAAAAGAAGAGGCCCATTGTGAATTTGTCCTCCCTGGCCAAAGTGCTAGAGTTGGGTATGGCCTTGCTTTCCTAGGGCAAAGCTTGGTTCCATCGTGCAACCAGGAAGGCACCTCTCCATTGTGTTTGGTTATGCATTCCCAAAGTTGAGTTTAGGGTCTCCCTGGTGCTTGGTGGCAGCTCTCACACTGTGTTAATGGGAGGAACAGGGGCTTGTGCAATTGGGAGCTGTTAGGACATGGAGCTTCTGTGGCAGGACAGCCCTGCGTGGAGCACAGCAAGAACTGGGTTTGCCTCTTCTGAAGCAGTGAGCATCCAAGTGCCAAGATGCCTTTGGTACGGGGGGGATTGTAGCTTTTAATTAGGTATTAAGTGATGTGCACGCACTTTGTTTTCTGGGCTGCAGCCATGGGATGTCAGCTTGCCAAGTGATTATGCTGGGATGCATTTGAGAGCTCTTACCCATCCCAGGGTACTCGCCCATCGTCGTCCCTGCTTAGTTCTTTGGTGTATTTAATATCTTAATACCTCTTGTGGGGCTCTCAATTGAGATGAAAGAGAATTCTGCATCCCCAGGGCACATCCTTTTGAGCCTGCATATGGATTCTGTGCCATGTTTATTCTTAGAGCACAGAAATGGGGCCAAAATCTCATCTGGTAACTCTCAGAGATTGGGGCTTTGTAAGAATACATTGTTGTAACTCAGCTTTTTGGCCATTCTAAGTCTGGTCTCATCTGGAGTCGTTTCCATTCACTTGCAGGTGATCTTCCTCTTTCTTTCTTTTTTTTTTTTTTTTTTTTTTTGGGAGGCTGCTTTTTATCTTGTACCTCTTTGGCTGTGAAATTGTGCAAGTCATTTCTAAAATGTATGAGCTGTATTTGAGCACTTAATGGTGTGAGCACTTCAATCATACAACCTTCAGCTCGGATTCAAACACGCAATTAAGGCAAACAACAATGTATTTAAATTTAATCTCCCCCAATCTCCCACAAATGACAGATAAAGGTGGTTGCTTCCTCCTTGTGCTGTTCCAGACTGCTGCTTATGGGTAATTCTGCCAATTCTTCATGTTAATATTGAAATGTTAGAATCGGGGTAATTCAGAGCACGATGATTCATGGGGATCCAACCTGACCTCGTGCACGGCTTCCTAGAACGTCCTTCACTACCTGCTCAAAGCAGAGCATTAAATAGTGATGATCCAAACTTGATGGAAAAGGTTTCCAGTGACGGGAAATTCACCACAGCCTTTGGTGAAGTTGTTCTCATAGTTAATTCCTCTTGCTGGTAAGGAAAAATGCTGCCTTAGTCCCAGGCTAAACCTATTTAGTTGCAGCTTCTAGGTTGTGGGTCTGGTTCAGCGTTGGTTTGTTAAGAGATTTGTGATGCCTGTAGGTATGCACTGACTGATCAAATCATCCTTAACATTCCTTTGGACTAAATACACCCAGCTCCAAGCCTCTCCCTGTAAGTCCTAGTGTCTTCCATGCATTATTTCATCCTCTCTTCTGTGCACAGCTTCACATTGGAGGTTTTTAAGAGCCTTCCCAAATCCTGCTCACTGCTAACATGCAGCAGTACCTCTGGAGGAGCTCGGTGGTACCCAACCTGTCATCAACTAAAATTAACTCTGGATGAGCTGGGCTTTCTGGGGCAAGCGGACTAAGACTGGGTGGCTGTGCTGAGCTGAGCACAAGGGGAATGCAATGGGTAGCTTTGGATCTTAAAATGAATGTGAATTTGAAGCTGGGGGGCTGATGGTGCCCAGCAGCTGCCTGCAGAGCTCAGCTTCTGAAGCACGTGCTGCATTGTTTCCCCAGCAGCTTGTGCTGCCTTTTGGCACTAAACTCTGACCCCTTGATGGGAGCCATCAGAAACAGGTTCTTTGTGGGGATTCTTGTTAAAGTGAAGCCTTAACAGGGGGCAGAGGGGGCTGCGCTTCTCTCTGCTCATTCCCAAAGATCCAGACCTTTGGCTTTAAACGTCGCTCTGTGTGATCTGCCACAGAAAGATCCTGACTTCCCGCACGTGCTGGTGCCTGTGGCTCCTGTCAGACTCTGGATAATCCAGAGTTTTGAGCTTTCTGAAGGGAATCTGGTTCTGTTTCACCCAGGCGCACAAATGCACGCCCAAGCATCCCATGTTCCTGCTTTTTCCCAGCTCAACACCCAGCCAGGCTGTGGCTGGCACTGGAGATGGTGAAACTTCCTGCAGGATTCAGCCTTTTTTCCTGATTCTTTAAGACCTTTGGGTGCTTTTCCCTCAGGAAAAACACCACTGGAATGGGATGGCTGTCGAGCCTCTTGGGTTATCACAGGGTAGCACTTGGCTCACCAGGCCCCTTCACCACATGGCTCCAGCATCTTTGTTTCTTCCTTTTCCAAACCTTTGATCCCATGCCCAGTCCATTGGCATGTTTTTATCCCTGCAGATTCCTCTTCTTTTGGCTATTGCTGTGCTTGAGGGGTGCACTCTGGTTTTGGTGGGAACAGGCTGCTTTGGCCCTGGGTAAATGGGGATGATCTTCTGGATTTCAGTGTGAGCTGGGGTAGGGGCATGGGGACAAACCCCCCCAGTCCTTTTCCACTCACTACAATTAGGGATCTGCCTCTTGCAATCATTGCAACGTGCTGTGCTGCAGCACAGGAGAAGGAGAATGGGGAACTGATTTGCACGGGAGACTGGAGACACTGGGAAGCCAGAGGTAACTTTCCCCCTTTAAAGGAAGAAAAACCCCTATTTTCCTTCCCAACGTAATGTCTTTGAACCATGAGCTGCTGCTTCCCCTCTGGAGCTGATACCAGCCCTGTCTCTTATGGTGTATGTCCTTTTTCCTCCCTTTCCTTCCCTGTTTCTATGCAGAGAAAGGCTGCCAAGCTTTTCAAGGAGGTGAGGATGGGGAAGAGGGAATAGCCACCAAAAATAGACGAGCAGATCTCGCTGTACCCCCCGTATCATCACAGCTAGTGGGCTTTCAGTGGGGCTGTAAACATGTTTTGGTTGCTAGGTCTTGAATGGTGGCTATTTTTGGAGCCTGGACTCGAGATCGCTTCCTAACAGCGAGGCTGCTGTGCCACAGCTGACACCTCAATGTGCTGCAGATCCTGCTTTTAAACCAAATTCTTCTCAAGGTCATGTATGTGGGTTCTCCTCAAAGAGGACAAATGACTCTGTCCTCTTCCCTTACCCCCTTTCCCATGTCCTTTATGTATGGAGGGAGAAGTATCCTACAGCAGGGACATACCCCTTCGTGCTGCTGCCTGAGGATGAGGAGGGAGGTAGAATACACAGAGCAGAAGCCACAGAGCAGTGCCTCAAGTGAGGCTTTCCTTGACTCTCTTGAGTCAAACTAAGCTGGGCTGATGCATGCACACTCTGCAGCTGGCTCATGGGGAGCTTCTCATTGACCAACAGCCTCGGGTCCTTCTCCTCAGGCTGCTCTTCTGCTCCTCTCCTGAAGGCTTTGGATACTTGAGGCTTTATGAAGTGTCATCAAGGAGAAGCATCTTTATTAATAAGACTGTATGGGCCGCTCCTGTTGCCCAGCCTAATGGAGGGGCCATAATATTGAGTATCTTCTACTAGGAGCAGGACTTTCCCTAGCCCTGCCTCCCCTCTCCACACCATTTCCCTCTTCATAAGTAACAGGAATCATCACTGGGGTCCTAATTCCAATGCTCCAGTTACACGTTGAGGCCATTTCCTCAAACAACCATTTGCTTTTGAAACCTCCCCTTAATTTACCAGTTTATTCCCTTTAAACCTGTGGCACTGAGGTGATGCTCGGGCAGCGTCCGAGAAACGCAGAGCCCACAACTTCCATGAGGCCAGAAGATGATTTTTCTTCTTTGTGGTTTATTGTATCCTCTTATCTTGTCATATAATAGAAATAATGTTTATGGCATTGAGGCCTCAGCATCACTTGGCATTTAACCAACCTCAAAAGCAGTTTATTGCTTTGTATACTCTGCCGCCATGACCATTATCCCTTAAATCTCTATTGCCTTGTAATATACGAGGCAACAAATGGCTTCTGAGATTGGTTAAATGTGGAACTGAAGCTGAGGTGGGTTTTGTAGCTTGTATAATCCAAACGAATATAGATTATTGCTTTTATATGAGTCCTGGTATAGAGGAGGGGGGGGAATGGCTCTTCTCTTGCTGAGAGGCTGTGAGCTCTTCTCATCACAGCTTAAGCTCTGGGATGGTCCAGGATGTGCTTGATGCTGTGGTCACTCCATGGGATTTCCAGCCATGGAGTCATGGCTGTTGGAAGTCTGAACTGTGATTTATACCCGTGTATCTTCATCCCACATTCAGGAAAGGACCAGCTCCACCGGTGGGAGGAATGAGACTTGTCCCTGTCCCTGCAGGTGCATCAGTTGCAGAGTAACTGAAGCAGGTAGGCAGGCACAGAGGAAGGAGTGCTCACGGCCCTTGGCTTTCAACAAAGCATCTTTAGTATGATTTCAAAGGTTTGCTTTGTTCCCATCCTTCTCTCGTCCCTTTGTAAAGCAGAAGGGGAAGAAATATTCCCTGATGGAAGCTTCTAGGAGCCCCCTTTACTATTGGGAAGTCTCAGCCCTGCTGGAACTTGATGCCAGCCCTGGCCAGGACCATGCAGGACTCAACTGTGTGTGGTAATCGTTGTGCATTGATTTAACAGCCTCTGGAGATGTTGTTCCTGGAGCTGAGGAAGGGAAGCCAGAAAAACTGCCTAAGAAATTCCACGTTCAACTTGAATCCTTGAGGAACGCCAGCCTAACTGGCTGCCTGCTGTTAGAGCAAGCAGGAATGGAAGTGGTTATTAAGCACAGTTATGATACCCTGGCCTCCAGTAGGAATTGTTACTGTCCTGGCACGGGAAATGAATGGGACTGGACTTGGACACAGGCCTTTGTCCTAAAAAATTCAGGCTTCTAACACCCAATGATTCAATGAGGTAGGAAGCATTATTCCCTGGAAAGCTGAGCCTTCTTCTGTGGAGCAAGATGGGGAATGTCAGGCCCCAAAGCTGCACATGAGGGTGCCAGGCCAAGAGCAGGACTCCCAACTGCCCCTTCCAGGCTCACATGGATTGATGTTGGGTCTCAGCTCCAGGTGACACCACGACACAGTGGGGCTGGATGCTGCATGTCACCAGAGACCCAAGCTCAGGGCTGGCTCACACCAGAGGTGCTTCCCATCTCATCTGCTCTTGGAAGCTGAGCAGGGTCTGTGATTCTGTGATCTCCAAGCTCATGCAGGTGGCTCCAGGCAGTGCCAAGACTTCCCAACATGCCCCAAAACGTCGCTCCCTGGTGGGTTCAAGCTGTGGTGGATGCTTCCTCTCTCAATATTAAAATGAGAAATGGGGGATATTAAGGATGGAGCAGGAATAAAACCCTGCCCTGAGCTTTGTGTCAGCTCGGGCACAGCGAGCGCTTGTCTGTGTTAGCAATAGCATCACGTATGTGCCATCTCCCTACTGCACCCGGATGATTTGAAGATCTGAGCCATAAACTCCAGTTTCTTTTCAGGGTTTGAAATGGAAAGGAAAAGGCTGCAGCTCCGTGGTGAGGAATTCTGAGCTGCGTGCTCCTGCTTGCTTCACATCTGCAGCCTTTTTATAGGAAGCTGAAATGAAATCCTGCAGAGAACCATGTTGGGGAAAGGTCTGTCTATGGTTTTACAGGGAGGCAGGTTTCCAGAGTTCCTTCTGGATTTCAAATGAAGGCCTCCCCAGCTGCAGTACCTGCACATGAAGCCCACAATGGCAGATGCTCCACAAATCTCAGCGCAGTTACAGGCTGTAATGGGTCCACATACAAGTGGTGTTTGGCTATAGTAACTCTTGAGGTTGTTAGCATGAAAAGAAGTGGATTAATCGGAATTGTAACTCATGTATTGTCAGCAGAGTGAAATGAGCTCTCCCACCTCTTGTTTGAAGGTAGGTTTTGGAGGCGGGGAGGGGGAAAGCTAATTTGGAATACGGAGAAGCTTGGGAAGGCATCTGAAAGCAGGAAACGTTTATTTTTTACACTCCTATAACTTAAAAACGGCCAAACCAATTTAAACCAAATTGGATAATAAAAAATATTGCTCCTGGGCTGAGCCCCTCTATGCCAAGTTCCAGCCTGGAATGAATTTTTATGGCCAAATTATAAAGCCCCTCGAAATGAAGGTTTAAAATGGAAATGTTGACAGACCTTTAACTACAAAAGCACTGTCATAGAAGTTCTTTTTTTTTCCAAAATGGCTGTTTTAAAATATAATTAAGACTTAAATATTATTTAATAGCAGCATTTCCTGTAAGTTAAAAATCTTTATCATTCCACTGCCTGGGATTCATTGCCACTTCGGAGCGTGCCAGCTCTGCTTTGCATTTGGAGCACGTGTGTGAGCGCTGAACCCACACAGACACTTGTCTGTCAGATGGAAATGGCTCTGGACAACATTCCAGATTCCCCTTTCCTAAATAAGAGCCTGGATGCCAAAAGGACTCGCTGGACCCCTGCTCCAATCCCATGGCTCCGGGAGGGAGCAGCCACGTGAGGCTCTGCCAAAGCTCAGCTCCTGCTAACATGAAACCCTCAGTGGGTTCATTCCTCATAGGAAAACCCGTTTTCATCCCCTCTGGCTGCTGAGGTGCTCGGTAGGAGCTGTGTGTTTAGCCTGATGGCTGCTTTGGTGTCCTCCATGCACCCTGAGGGCACTTTGGAAAGCTGGAAACCAGCAGCCATAAGGAACTTGGGAGCTGCTTCCTCACAGGAGTAAAGGAAGAAGCTTCTCTTTCGCAAGGGCTTCCCACAGGCTTCTCGCTGTCGCAATTCCTGATGCCAGGCGATGGCCTCGTGCCATGGGGCAGGATGATGCTGAGCAGTTGTCACACACCCCCCCCCCCAGCGTGGGGCTTGGTTTTCATCCCTTGCTTGCGCTGCTGATTCCTCTGTTTCACTGCCTTGCCTTCCACTCCCTCCCCATGTTTAAAAATACCCTTGGTTGCTGCAGCGTAGAGGCAGGGTTGTTGCAACACCCTGTTCCTGCTGTGGCACATGGAAGTGGAACTGGGAACAGTGTCCTCTCCGTTCCTGCTGGATTTCTTGCTCTCTTCTTCCTGACGGGTGAATAAGCTTTAACCCTGCTGCCAGATGCCTTCCTTGGGCAGCCTTTGGTATGGGATGCTGAGAGCAGGATGCAGAAACCCCTGACATCTTCACCTTAATGATTGAGTGCTCCTCTTCTTCCTCACCCTTCTGCAGCCACATGTGAAGGGCTGGGGGTATGAAAGCAGCTTTTCCCTTCTGGCAGGGTCCCAGCCACAAGCTGGGACATCCGCCCCTAAGGCCATTCTGTTTTAAAGAGCAAGATTTACCCAGGAATGGTTATTCCATGCATTTCAGGCTGTTCCAGTGTCGTCCTCTTGTGTGCACTGCATGTGCAGCACTAGGATTTGACTGGCAAAAGGTCTCTGGACGTGCTTGAGAAGGCTCTGCTGTGTGTTTGATGAGAACCTTCCAGGTTTGGTGGTCGAAATGGATCTGTGGGGTTTGTGTGTGTGAAGTAACTGCTTCGAGCTCAAACTGGTGTAAAGTGTAGAGATCAATAACTTCAACTCGTGTTAGTTCCCTTTTAGTTTGGATTTTCTTTGGAGCATCTGGGCTGTGACTTTGGCTTCCTGCTCTGGAGGTACAGTGAGGTTTGGTGATGGCCTTTATGTTCCTGCCCCAGGGCTGCTCTAGACCAAGCCCCCCTTAGGATTTGTGAGCCAGATTGGCTGCTGCAGCAATGGAAATGAAGAAATAGCACCTTTGGATTTGACGAAACGGCTGCATTGTTTCCCCTCCTTTATCATCTAAGGCATGCTGTGCCAAGGCTGCAGAATGCCTGAATAACACCTTCAAATCTGCAGGAAGCAGCATTAATGCAGGGCCTGTCAGAGAAGATGCGATCGGAGGATGCTCCGTGCGCGCCGGCCGCCGCATCCGCGTGCTCCGCAGTCGTTCATTAGCATCCTTGTTCATTTTGGCATAAAACTGGAGTATATGAGGCGGCACACAACTAGTAAACCTATTTCATGGGGCAATAGAAGAGCCAGTAATGGATCTAATTGCCCTTTTGGAGCCCCTCTATAGTCCCAAAGGATTCTTCAAGCGCTCACAAATCACAGCAGAAACGCATCTCCTGCCGAGCTGCAGTGCTGGGGAAGGGGTGTTGGGGGGGGTCCTGGGTGAAGGGACCCATCCTGCCCGCAGAGCAGCAGACCCTGTTCTCTTCAGAGCTGCTTAAAAACTGCCTTTAACCTTCCTTGTTTTGGAAGAAGGGCGCTGAGGAGCATCGAGCCTGATTTCCAGGGAAAGCTGGGCTGTTAAACCATCTGCTCTTTGATGGGTGGCTTGCAGACTCAGCAGCTATAAACGTGTATTTAGGGAGAGAGTGCACACTCCGATATGTTCTTATATAGTCTCATATGTGTATCTACATATATATTTATATGAATATGAACATATTATATGAATATGAGCATATAAAGGAGATTAGATGTTAAAATCATGAAATGCTTTGGGTTGAAGGGACCTTAAAGCTCCTCCAGTTCCAAGCCCCTGCCATGGGCAGGGACACCTTCCACTAGAGCAGGTTGCTCCAACCTGGCCTTGAACACTGCCCGGGATGGGATATCCACAGCTTCTCTGGGCAACCCATTCCAATGTCCCACTACCATCATAGTAAAGAATTTCTTCCATGTATCTAATCTCAATCTCCCCCTTTTCAGTTTAAAGCTGTTCCCTCTTGTCCTATCACTGTGTGCCCTTATTAAAAGTCCCTCTCCGCTATTAGGAATAAGTTATTCACAATGAGGGTTTCCCCTTTCCTGGGAACATGACCAGGGCTGCAAAAATACCCCCAAATGAACCCGTGCACTCACAGGGAATGGTTCCTTCTCTTTTTGCTTTAAGGGAGTTCCCCCATCACAGTTTCTGTAGGGACCGAACTCATCTCAGCCCTTATCTACAGCTCTTGCTCTATATCAGTATCAGTAATGCAGACTGCATGTGTTGCTAGCACAGAGCCATAAATTAAGCCAGGCTTTTATTAACTTGCAGTTAGACTGATCTCAAAGCTTGCTTGTGGTCCTGAGCTTAGCAGGAGCAGAAGGCTGTTGGTGACTGCATTCTCCCATAGCTGGCACCACCACACTGGCTGTAGCTTGGGAGTTTAACCTCGTGTGAGCTGATCCTGATGCATCCATACTGGAGGGCAGGAGCCATCCCTCATCAAGCAGATGAGAGCAGGGCACTGGGTTTGGAGGTGGTAGAGGGAGGAGGGCTGGTTGGGGGAGAAGATCTTAAGATACAATCGAAACCTGCCTTACGCTCAGGAATGGGCTTTTCTTCCTCTTTTGAGCTCTGATTTGCTTTCTTGGCCAGTAAAATATTTCCTTATTTAAAAGCAGTCTTTTAAACACAAGGCTGTTTGGTTTTGTGGGGGTTTTATTTGTCATTCAAAGCCTCATTTGCTACCTGTCAGCTTTGTGTGGTACTGCATGAGTTACTCCCCAAGCATGGCTGCAGCACGGAGCTTTAACGCCGTGCCAGAGAATCACAGAATGCTTTGGGTTGGAAAAGACCTTAAGATCATCCGTTTCCAACCCCTGCCACGGACAGGGATGTCTCTCACTATCATGGGTACACTTGGTTTTCAAAGAGGTGCAGGAGTTGTCAGCATTTTCTATTAGGTTCTTGCACAAAATCCAATCAAGTGGCTGTGTAAGGATTAAAAAAGCAAGTATGGGGACCCTTCCTGAGGCTTCCATCTCCTTCCCAGCAAAAGCGATGCTGAAGGGGGATGCTTTAGGTTGCAAGGAGAAGGGACAGGAGTGTTTTCCTCCTGCTGCTGAGCCCCTGCATGGAGGTAGATGTTAGTAACCAACACCATGACCTGGTTTTATTTCACTATCTAAATAAGCAGTGGGTTTCTCGTTTCCTGAGCCCACTTCCCGTGTTCCACCCTCGCATCCCAGAAGGACACAACCGAGCTTTGCAGGGGCACCGGGGGGCGGGCAGAGCCGGCTCTTGCCCGTTGGAAAGGCAGCTCAAATCCTCTCTTTTTGTCCCAAGGATGCTCTCGCTGGGATGGGAACGGGCTTTGTTGGCTGGAAAGAGGCCGCTCCGCCCCTCTGCGGCAGCGGGCGGGCGGTCCATGCGGCTCTTCCCGGCCGCCGCGATGCTGCCAAAGCGCGGGCAAACGGGAGATGCTGTGTCCTTATACACGGGGTAGGGAGAAAACACCCCCCTGAGCATCTCATTGCTGAAGAGCAGGGTGGAAAAACCCCCTTTAACCTGAAATGTCAAGTCCTTTGTAGAGATTTCATGTGAGAGCTGAGCTCCAAAGCGGGGCTGCTCATAGAGGGGGGTCTGATAGTGCCTTTTTGAAGCATTTGTGGGGGGGTTTGGACTGACATTTCCCTCCGTGGTTGCAGGAGAACCTTCCTTAAAGAGTCAGCTCTTGGGCTGAGGTGTAAAAGCTCACAATAAATACATTTATTTATGGATTTTATATATATATTGAGAAGGGTTGATTCGCCAGGCAGCCACCGCGTTATCCTGCCGCCGCGGGGGTTGTGATGCTGTAGCCACACAAAGGGCTGGTGTTTGCATGTCAAAAAGAGAATAAACCCCCACTTTGGGGGCTTTTCCTTCTCTGTGTGTAAAGAAGGCGGCACAGGGGTGGTCTGCAGCAGTCCTTTTGTGTACAGGAAGCAGCAAGCAGGGACTTGTTCCTTGCCACCCTTGCGTGAGTGGAGCTGGGCTGGAGGAATTGAGGCTAAAGCAGGGCCTGGGTGGGAGAGGAAAGGGCTGAGCTCTTGGTACCAGCCCTACAAATCTCCTGCCGTAATACATCTGAGGAGGAGCATCGTGTTTAGTTAACACCTGCTTAATGCTGGGAGCAGAGAAACAGCTCCACCACTTCCAAGCACTTGGAGCAGCTGTTTTCCTCAAATAATTTCTTTTATATATGCTGGATTAAAACAATAAAACCATTAAAGTCCTCACATTCCCCCTGAGAGTAAACATGTAGACAATAAAGAGCTGTGTGTGTGTAGAGGGGATGGGGTGGGAGAGTTCTGCAGCGTTGCAAAACAAGCTGTCAATTCATCTCAGCACTAAAGGCTGCAAATGAAACCGGTCCATCAAGGGAAGTTCTTGCAGAAGGCTGAGCACGGCAGGGCAGAGATTTGGGGGGATGCTGAACTAGTCTGGGTTGTTGGTAGATGGGAAATGCATCTTGCGTAGCAGTTAGGCAGAAAGGGGGGCTTCATGTGGGGGTCAGTTGAATAGCTGACAGCAATTCAAAGCATCACTTCTGTTTATCTGCTTAAAGCCCCTTAGTGTGGCTTCAGACAGGGAGATGAGAGCTTCAGCTGCACTAAAACTCAGTTATAAGAATAGATATTGCAAGGACTGGATTTAAAGCCATCTAAGCTTTAAAGAGCAGAGCATGCCTCTGCTGCCTTGCTTGTGTGTGTCTTGCTGGCTCGTTGCTATAGTTGCTTTATGCTTCCACCTTCCCCACTGCTTCTGCTACCCCAGACATCTGCAGGGCCAATGCTGAGGATACAGCGTGAGCTCCTCATGGCACAGCATCACTTTGACGTCTTCACTCTGGCTTCTGCCCTTAGAAGAAGCTGCTAATTCACCTCCTCGCGGGGGTCTTAATGCAGGCTTTTGTTCCTGAGGCCAGGGGAGGTGTTTCCTGCACACGTTTTTGGTATTAAACCCACTTTGTGCTTGCTGGGGTAGCTGGGCTCCTTTTTAAGAGGCTTACGTGCTGCTTGCTATAAACCTCCAGCCGTCTGTGAGCTTTAGAAGAGAATTTCAATGCCTTTTGCTTTGCCTGCACGTGAAATTTTATGCCTTTGAGTGTGGAATGGGGGGCAGCAAAACAGGAAGGGCCCAAAAGATGCGAATCCAGTGGTTTTTGGTGACCTCAGCTGTGTATTTCCACATCGCTGAATCATCAGCCCGTTGGCACCGCAGCGGGGAGGGGGATCTCTGCCTGCGAGTCTGTAGATCAAACACGGTGGGGAAAAGCTGATGGCAAAGCTGCTTGCGTTACATTGCTTCTATCTCCTCTTCATTTTGCTTGCACTTTAAGGGTTTATCCACTTTATTAAGGGCTGCAGGTGGAAAGGGGTGTTAAAAGGGTATGTACAGGAGGCAGTTAGAAGTGAGTGAGAGCCTTGAGCTGGTGTGAATCGCAGCTGGGAGCTCACTCCAGGCACAGAAAGGCTTTTGCTGGGGATTTGATTGGGTCTGGAGAGCTGGGAGTGGGTTCATGGGCTCCTGGATGTAATCCTGCGGTGTAGATGGCCCTGTTTGTGAGCTCTGTCATCACAGGGGTTGTGAGATGTGTGGAAGTGAATGGGAGAAGAGCAGGACTTCACTGTGAGGATGGCAGGACCCTGGGATGGATTCAATAGGGAAGCTGTGCCTGCCCCATCCATCCCTGGTGGTGTTGAAGGCCAGGTTGGACAGGGCTTGGAGCAAGCTGCTCTAGTGTGTGGTGTCCCTGCCCGTGGCAGAGGGCTGGAACTGGAGAAGCTTTAAGGTCCCTTCCAAACCATTCCATGATTCTGTATATCTAATCTATATCTCGCCTCTGTGTTCATATAATGATGAACTAGATAAGCTTTAAGGTCTCTTCCCAGGCAAACGGGCCTGTGATTCTGTGATTCCCCATGAGCCTGACGTGACTTGCTGGGGCAAACCTGGCACCGTTTGAAAGTCGAGGCTGTTGCCTAATGATTGCAGCTGATGTGGGGTGGGAAAAACAGGCTCCAGAGCCTGAGTGCGGGAGATGCTCCTGCTGGAGGCTGGAGGCAGGCAAAGAGCTTGGAGTTAGAGCCCTCTGCAACAGAAAGCCATAAATCCTGAGCGAGAAGAGGGTCACTGAGAACCTCATCAGGGTGGGAGCAGCAGCGCCGCGTTAATATGCCCATAAATCTACCTGTTACGATAAACCAGGTGGCTCTTCCAAGAGGCAAAAAGTGTCAAGCGTCAGGAATTGAAGGTTTTTCTTTTTTTTTTTGCTGCCTATCTGCTTTTAAAAGCTTAATTATGGTGCTGAGCTGACACCTGACAACTTATCATGGGCCGTATAAAAGACAGGGCTGGGGTTTGTGTCTGTATCTGGGAAGCAGGGGCAGAAAAAAAGAGGGAAGGAGCTCTGTGCATTGGCCAAAAGCACCATGTGGGGAGGCACAAAGGAAGGATGCACGGCCCTGGGGAGATCGTTGTGGGAAGCTTTAAGGGCTGCTTAGAATCAAGAAGGTGAAGGGAGGCAGAGAATGGGAATTGTGCCTTAGGATAAGCTGTGGAGCTCAGTGAATAAGGGTGGATGGGAAGGGATGCGAGGGCAGGAATGGCTTTGGCCTGCTGGGAGTCACTGCAGGGGTTTGGTGGATTCCTCAGTTTCTCATTTCGCATCTTGTGCTGGGATAGGTGTGGAGACAGGAGCTGGCCAAAGCCATCCCCACTGAGCGCTTGTACCTCTCACTGCAGACAGAGCAACCTGCTCTAGGGGAAGGTGTCCCTGCCCGTGGCAGGGTTTGGAACTGGATGAACTTTAAGGTCCCTTCATCCCAAACCATTCCATGATTCTATGGCTAAGTCAGTTATGTGGGTCTACACTTCCTCAGAGCATGTTCTTTCCCACTAAGAAATGCCACCCTTAAAGGGGGGAAAACCCCCAAAGCACTTGAATTCTATCTTCATTTGACATGCTGCTCTCACCAGACATGCTGTTGGAGAGATGCAAGCTCAGGCCCGCAAAACCCACCCCTGTTTTCAGGTGCTGGAGCCTCACACACCATGAATGGGTGGGCACATACCCAATATCACGAATGAATTGAAGGAAATCAACCTTCCAGTGCCTTAAAAACCTGAATGGGGACCGTGGCATCCTTCTCCTAATTGTAGTGGTGTTCAGAGGTCAAGGCTGAGTCACGGAGGCTCTTCCAAGCTTCAGCACAATGAGAGCTTCCAAGCAGTGGCACAATGAGAGCTATTTCCCATTGGAGCTAACTTTTCCTCTAGGATCAGCTTTCTCCTAGCCCTGAAACAATAGTGCAGCAGCGAGAGGATCCTGTTAGCCTGGTGCAGGCATCTTCTGAGTGGACAACCCCCAAACCTCTCAGATGAGACCAAATTTAACCTCCCTTCTCCTTAACCCTTGAGAATTAGCTTTGGGAACGACCGTAAGGGGCTTGGATTGGAGTTGAGGCTGTTTGGAGCAGAATCCACTGCTGGAATCCTGCTTTCCCAGCGCTGCTTTCTCTTCCTGGGGTAAGGATGGAAAGGGAGACGTCACCATCCCATGCATGGGCGCAGCAGCTCCCTGCAGCTCTGCCGTGCTGCTTGAGGGCCCAACCACACACCCTTGCTCCCACAGAGCTGCGTTGGGTACCTAAGATCCAAGCGAGATCCAGATCCTGCTTTAGGCTCAGTCCTGCTGGCTCCAGTCCCTCCTCTGCCCTGTACCTCCATTTCCAAGCTCACTGATAGCACTGGGGCAGCATCCCCAGGCTGCTTCCATGACTTGGCAGGGAGCAGGGGAGCGGGAATAGCCCGTACCATGGAGCTGCCAAAGCCTCTCCTCGCCCGTGCGGCACTGACAGGCTTGGCCACCATCCAGAGGCGGTTTAAGATCCCGGTGCAGCCTCCCCCAGCACAAACCCACAGCCCTGCAGGCAAATCCATCCACTCCAGGTTGGGGTTGAATGAGTTTTACACGTTACGTTCTTGTTTCTCAGGGTATGCGGGGAAGGAGGCTCCTGTTCTGCTGCTCTTTGCACTCTGAATCCCCTCGCACGCAGCCGCGTGCGGGGCCGAGGCTGTTTGCAGAGAAGGAGGGTTTTTGCTCCCACATTCTTCATTCAGGAGCTGTGGAGTGTTGGAGGCAGGAAGAGTGACTCATTTGGTAAACAGCAGAGCCACACAGGGGGAGGCAGGAGCCCAGATTGGGTTTCTGTGGTAGATCTGAAGCCTTTGGGGGGAATTCTTTGTTTGGTTTCCCCTCTTTTTCCCCCTTCCTTCTCTACCACCACCCCAGGGGCTCAGGATCCTTGCTCTGCATCACCCTTGTGAATGACCCAGCTGCATAATTCACCCTTTTCCTCCCTCAATGCCACACAACTTCCTAGCCCAGCTCAGCCCCAGCTGAGCAGTAGGGCAGGGCAGGAATTTCCCTTAGCCCCAGCTCCCGTGCCTCTGCCCGCTTTCCTTAGGCTCTATCTCCCAGCTCCTGTGATGGGAAGAGACGCTGGGCTCCTAATGAATCACTGAGCTCCCACACTTGAAATACTCTCAGGGCAACGCAGCTGTAATTGCCTTTGTTAATATATATTCTTTATTTTCCTGCAGTGCTTCTCACATGGGTCCTGGTACTTGCGTGTGCAGTCGGCTCCCTCTTCCCTAACGCCCTCATGAAGGATTGTGCCTTTCCCCCCCCCCCTTTTATTTGCTCTGTCTGGTAGGTAGGGGAAGAATTGATGGCTTGCCCAAGGTCACACTGCAAACCTGCGCTGCTGCTGCTGGGATTCGAGCTGGGGATGTAATAATGATTCACATCCACATTGGAGCGATCTGGGGGTTCCCATGGGGCCAGCGCGAATCCATCGGCACAAGCTGTGGAGTCGCTGACGTTGTGCAGCTCCACCTCCTCACTCACTTCCCTTAATTACTGCTGTGCCTCTCCTCTTAACTTATGTGGCAGCAGTAATTAATACATGGGTTTTAATAACCTTCACTTGCCTCCAAACAAGCCTAAAAACCGCTCCACCGTGTGGAAGGAAGTAATTGTGACGGCTCTAAGCGAGCGCTGCCGGCGCGGTGTGACCTCGGGCAGCTCCTTGCATCCATGCTCTGTGTCTGGCTGCAGAGACTTGCTGCTGCTGCCACGATGGAGCTGCCCACCGAGAGCTCAGGAGGAGCACACTTGGCTCCTCGAGGTGTCCATCCCCCTCGAGCATCGCTCGAGCACTGCAGGAGGATAGTGGTGCCTTGGCAAACCCTGCTTGCTCTCCCATTGAGATTTAGGAGTTTGATCTTCCCAGCTCAGGTTTGAATCCTAGGGTTTGGGCTGTGATTCCTGAGGGAGCGGTGCCTCTGAGGCACTGAGGGCTCTTTGTCTGTGGGATCAGGTGTACTTAGGGCAAAATCAGGGGCTGCTTTCTCCCTGGGTGCTTCATGAACCACCTCAGCCATCTGCTGTTTGCCTACATATGCCCCTTGAAAGAGGAGAGAAGGTTGGTTCATGGTCCTTTGGTGCACTGCAGAGGAATTCCTCAGTAGCTGGAGATGGCTTTGATGGGAAAAGCGCTCGGTGTCCAACCCAGGTTAAATCCCACTGGGATAAATGTCTTCCTGGCCAAGCAGGTTGGCTGCTGGCTGCCCCAGAAGGATGGTGCTTGGTTTTGCCTGCACTCAGACGTGCCGATGCTCAGCTCGGGCTGAAGGAGAAACGGTGTCTACCAGATAGGACTTTATTAAAATCACCGTAAAGAGAAGAAGTAAAGTTGAGCTTAGAGTTTATTAAAGACTTTGCCCCGTGTGTCCTTGGCTTCCCTCCTCACTGCTATATGGTGTGCTGTAGGCCAGATGGTTGCTGCCTTCCCCCCTGCTGAAACACCTGCATTTCAGTGGAGGGGCATGTGTATGAGAAGCCCTCTGGGATATGGGGAGCTATAGAAATGTAAATTAAATTATTTACCTACTCGGAGTTAAATGCTCTGCCCTTCTGGCCAAGGAGGAATGGGGATGGGATGGGCTCCAGAACCTGCTTAACTCTGTTTAAATTGCAGGGAAGTTTTGGGGGGCACCCTCTGCATCTCAGCACTCATTGCCAGTGATTTGGTAGGAGCCGAATGCTCAGCCCATAAAATATCCTCTCCCTGTGCTTGTTGCTGCCTTATAAAAAATACAGCTTGTCTGTCACCTCCCAGGCACTGAGCTCAGGGAAACTGGAGTGTCCTGTGTCATGCTTTGGCGTCTTAACCCTGCTGCTGCTCTCCCCTCGGCTCACTGGAGAGGATGGGAGAAGCCCGACGTGGAGCCGCCTGCATTAAGAGGGCAGATGATGTGACACAGAGAAGATGCTGCTGTGCAGCACCAATCTGTGATAACCAAACACCCAGCCCCTCAGAAAAACAGCATCCAAAGGCAGATGGTTCTCTGTAAGGAGAAAAAAAAAAAGCCAAATTCTTGTGGTTTGCACAATGTGCATCCCAAAAGTAGCGTTTGTTAAAGCGCTTTTTGGCTCTTTGAACGTGGCTTTGCAATGCCAGCACCTCGTTCTGCCTGTAAACAGGCTGAAGTTTCTGCTGCCTTTATGCCCTTTTAAATCAAGGAAAGGAAGGTGAATTTGTCATAGGATGTAAGCAGGTTTGTAAAGAAAAAGGCACAGCCACATCGGTCCCTGGTGTTGCCTGAGCCAAAAATGACATCTCAAGGTTTAATCTTGATGCAGTTTGGGTGTGTGTGTGGGGGAATTGCACAAATGTGCTGCTTGCACCTAGAGCTGCCTGCAGCCCCTCTGATAGTCACAGGACCTGAGTGAGTAGAAATCAGCTTTTCCTGCTGCCTGTGGGAAGGGCACCAGGTGCTGGAAGCCCAAACACTTTGCAGAGCAGCATCCTGCCGCAGTGCAAGAAGCGGCCCCGCTGCGGCAGCGCCGGAGCCAAGTGCTGCTGCGGGCGCTGAGCCGGTGGCCGCGGCTCCTGCACAATTCCCTCTCATCCCTCTTTCTGCTTTTCTTCCACCCCCGCCCCAAGCACAGGCTGGAGTGAAACGACCTTGACTCCGGGGCGTTCTCAATGTAAAGCCTGCGCTGAGCTCGCAGCCCACCAGCAGCCTCTCCCCCTCCTGCAAAGGGCTTTTGTGCTCGAGGAGCGGCAGAGCTCCCTTTTGAATGCTCTACGTGCCATAAATGATGTGGGGTTTTTTATTCTGGAGCTGATCGCTCGTAAACCTTCACTCTTCCTCTCATTTATCCTGTTCAGGCTCGCGGAGGTGTCGGCTCGTCCCTCCTCTAGCAGAAGGATGCTGCCACTGAAACCAGCTTTCCAGAAGCGCTCAGTAACCGGAGCTGCCGCGGCCACCTTCGAGCTGCACCGACTCGGTGCCTCGGCTGCTTCCAGAGACTCAGTGGGAGCAACTGGGCTCTGAGCTCTTCTGAAACCTGGCCTGGCGAGCCCTGCCATAGGGGGAACGCTCCAAGAGGAAACAGGTCCAAAATCTGTGTGTGTCATCTCTTGTAAGTGTAAAAATACGACACTTGAGCTGTGCCCTGGGTGCATTCTTTCAAACCAACAAGTCTTTGCGGCGTTCCCTCCTCGTCGTCTCCTTTCCCGTGGAAACGGGCCCATTTGGGGATTCACGTGGTAGATAATTGTAATGGTCCCCCCGGCCTTTAAAATCTATGAATCACTCCAGTATCTGGGCACTTTATGCACATTAGTGAATTAATCCTTACAGCCTCTCTGCAAGGGAGGGAATTATCGTTGTCATTGCTCAGATGGGAAATGGGTGAGATGGAGCCCCGATCTGCGCAAGAACTGGGGGGTCACATCACTCACCAGCAGTAACAGCTATAACCTTTGGGCACCCAGCCCTTCGGGGCACCCGTGACCCCGCATTAGTTACCTCGGCCGTTGTGCTGAGCGAACGGGGAATATCTCTCCAGCCTGCCAAGCGGCTGGAAATCCATCTGAGCCCTGTCAGCGGCGAGATGGATGGCTGGGGCGTAGGCAGCAGGTCTGCCGCAGCCGGGAAGAGCCGCGGGGACGTGCTGCTCGGATGCTGGGTGGGCTGGGATGAGTGCAGGAGGTCCAGCATCTCCCCATGGCCTTGGCCTTGCTCTCCCATGTCTTTCCCACCAGGAGGTTCCCCAAAGTGAAGGAGGTGGTTACCCCTCGCCCATGGAGGTGACAGGAGAGCAAGGCAAAGCCCTGCAGTCCTGCATCCAACTCTGGGGCATCAACACAAGAGGGATGTGGAGCTGTTGGAGTGAGGCCACAAAGATGCTGTGAGGGCTGGAGCAGCTCTGCTCTGGAACCAGGCTGGTTCAGCCTGGAGAAGAGAAGGCTCCTGAAGGGGAGACCTTAGAGCAGCTCCGGGGCCTAAAGGGGCTACAGGAAACATGGAGAGGCGCTTTGGACAGGGGCCTGTAGGGACAGGCCAAGGAGAATGGCTTTAACCTGCCAGAGGGGAAACTGAGATGAGCTCTTAGGCACAAGCTCTTCCCTGTGAGGGTGCACAACACACAGGGTGCCCAGAGAAGCTTTGGCTGCCCCATCCCTGGCAGTGTTCAAGGCCAGATTGGACACAGGGCCTTGGAGCACCCTGCTCCAGTGGAAGGGGTCCCTGGCTGTGGCAGGGGCTGGAACTGGATGAGCTTTAAGATCCCTTCCTCCCAAACCATTCCATGACTCTCTGACCCCCCCATCCCCTCATCCCCGGCTGATCACGTCACAATCATTGCTTTAGGGCATCACCACAACCGGATGGACTTTGGAAGTCAAACCTGTTGTGGCTCCTTTTAAAATGGGTGACTTTGAGCTCGGCTCATCCACACTGGAGCTCTTGGGGCGCTCACTCCCCTCTCGCGCCGCAGTTGCAGGCACGTGCCCTTTCCTTTCGTTTCCCCCTGTTTTCCAGGTGTTTCAACCATGTCAGGCAGCTCCGTGGTGTCCGTGCCCAGAGTTAACACCCACCGTGCTGGGTTTAAGGTTGGAGCAGCGTCTGTGTTAACGACAGCTGATTAATTCAGCTGTGCAATGAGCCTGATGGAGATGGATTTGGCTCCTCGCCCCTTTCAGTTCTGCTCCGTACCCCAGCTTGTGCTTTCAGTGCGGTAAAGTCTTCTCTTTACAACCAGGCAGCCGTGGAACAGCGTGTGCTGTTGTAGCCTACACCCGGTCTCTATTAAAACCGCCTCTTGGCTGCATGGCTGGCCCAGGGTGTTTATGTGCTCTGCAAATGACTGTCAAGGTTAAAAAATAGCTGTGCTGGAGCTGCCGAAAGAGGCAGCGAGCGCCGGGGCTCGGCGTGGCCGTGGGCTTGGATGCGGTGGCTTCGACCCTCCTCCTGCAGCAGAGCCGGTTGGAAGCTGTGCAAAAAGCAAGGCAAAACCCCTCGCAAGCCCTGGTTCCTCCCGTTGTGCTTATTAAAGGCATGGAAAAAATCTCAGCCTGCCGAAACGCGTCGGCCTCCTGCGTTTCTTCTCTGGCTCTTGCTCTAACGGCGGTGGTGCGTTGGTCCAGCTGGAAGGGTTGTGTCCTATTAAATAAAGCTTTTGAAGGGAGCACGTTTATTGATGGGGCTGTCACAGCCTGTTTGAGTGAGGAATGTGGAGTGGCCAGCTTTAGGCTGCCTCGAGTCTCTTTTCTCCCAAAAGCTGTTACAGTCTCTGGGGTAAATAAACCCAACCCTGTGCTTCCCAAAACCCCCACATGCCATCCGAAGGGAGAGAAAAGCAGGACTCGGGGCGGTGGGTGGTGTTGAAACTCAGGTTTTACTCAGCCCTGGGTGTGAAGCCCTTTGATTTTTCGTTATCCCAAAGAGTTCATAGTCTACCTCTTCCTTTTAATTCCGACACCCGCAGAATAGCGGGCTGAAATAACACTGCTGGATGGCAGCTGCTGATGGAAGGAGATTAAATATTAAAGCCAATGCTGTGGCTTTAACTCATTCCATTTCCCCCCCCCCCTTCTCCCTCCTCTTCCCCCCTTTCTCCCCCCGCTTTCGTTCTCTGTGTAAAATGACATGATTTAGAACTGAAGTGCCAGACTCAGCCTCTAGGTTTCGGCGTTTGGAAATGTATGTGGAAAGATATATTGTGTCTGTGAGCATTTCTGTGCAGGGAAAAAGAGAGCTCCCCAGCCTGCAAGACCACATAAAGATGTTAAATAGAGCTGTAACACGCACCGAAAGCAGGGAAAGTGCCCTAGAAAAAATAAAAAGGGGGGGGGGGAGGGAAGGATAAAGAAAAAAAGGCAGCAGTGGAGCAAAATGAAACATTAAAATAAATTCAGGTATAGCAAAGCTGGGCTGAACCGTGCCCATGGTGGAGCCGGGGAGGGAAATGAGACCCCGTTCTCTGCCTCTTCCTTGTGCCACTTCCCGCATTGACCTAAGAATCTTGGGTCTAAACCAGAAGTGGGGATTTTCTTCCTTTTCCTTGTTCCCCTGGCTCAGGGTGCTCCGTATTCCGGGAGCAGCAGCCTCCTGCCTGCTCTGTATTCATCTGGAACCAGCTGCTCCTTGCTCCTCACCAAAACCCTGATTTATCTTTCTCTGCTTACCGTAACCCACCTATTCTCTTGTCATCGCAAGGGCGAGCGGGGATGGCAGCCGAGCCCCTTAAAAACCTGAGGTGCTTTCGGGGCTAGAAACATGACCAAGTGTCAGTGCCCCCCCTTTTCCCTCCCTGTGTCCCCCCCTTCTCCTTTTCCCCAAGAGCAATGCAAAACAATGCTGCAGATTTGGTCTTTTCCCATTGGGAAAAGGACGGCGGCGCTTCGCTCGCTTCTCCTTTGTTTGGGGATGCTTTGGAATGGCCGGGATTTGTAGCGCTGGTTGGAATGGAGGCTGTGTTTGGAGCAGAGCTGAGGGGTTTGGGGAGCTGCAGGGAATAAAGAAACCCAGGGCATGTGTGTCTTTAACAAAGCCATTAATAAATCGTAGTTAAGGTTTAGATGCGGACCGGGTCTGGGAGCAGCAGTGGGAAAGCTGCAGCGTGCCCACCTGGAATTACACAGCCAAAACCTCTTCTTCCTGCAACACCATTAGGACCCACGAGCTCTGAATTTGTGTTAACTTGAGCCCCGGTGACGAGTCATCACCAAAAGCACCTTCTCCTATAGCATGTTTGAAGGACGCTTTGATAACACCCTTATTGCACCGAAGGGGAAGATGGATGGGACGTGTGCGGATGCGCCCGTTGTCTCGGCATTGCTGTTCCTTCCCTCCACTAACATCCCTGCTATGTCACACAGCTCCCAGGAAGGCACCGTGGCAGCTTCCAAGCCTGGAAAACAGGGATTTGCTTAATAAAGGCAAATAAATCTGAGTTGTAAATAAGCATCAGCGAGAGCGAGCGCACCCGGGGCGTGATGCTCGAGCTGATTCACCGACACAGGTGGCTTTGGGTTGGGGTTGTTTGTTGGATGCTTTAAAGAGACTCACGCAATCAGGAGGCTTGGAAGGGAACTTAAAGATCATCTGAAAGACAAAAGGAAGGGGGAAAAGGGCAGGAATGTTTCACTGCAGCAGCAGCAGCTCTTTCTAGAAACGAGCCCGATGCCGCGCGGCTCCGGGATGCATAAAAATCCTGCGGTACGGCCCGAGCTGTGCCCTCAGCTCCCGCTTTGTCGCAGTCTATTAGGAGAGGCGCAATCCATCCTCGGGTCTTTATGATGATTTGCTTTAACCCCATCCCTGCCTCACCCCTTCCCCTGCCCTTTCCTTGATCCCGATGCTTGGGGCTGGTGCAGCCGTTCAAAGCAGCCCCGCAACGGATGATGCTGCCCTTTTGTCTGGGTATCAGCCCCGCGCACTCGGCTCCCCGACCTAACGCTGTCACGGGTGGGTTTTTATCCTGCAATTCAGGTGGAATTTCAGATGGAGTCTTTATGCTGCATCCCCCCTCTCCATGTTCCACAGTGGCCGTGCTTCGGCTGCGCCATCGGCAAGCTGCACGGCGGGCATCTCGCTCCATCCTGCTCCATAAAGCCACAGCCTGGATGAGTGGGCAGGTGCCAGCTTTGCCACATACCATCCCAAAATCATTCCCTAACAGCCCCTAATTCATCCCTCCATTGGGCAGCAATAAAGGGGAGCCTCTCACCGAGTGAGCGGGGCGGGTTTACATCTCCGACATCGGTTGCAATGCTTAGCAAAATGTATTATCATCATCATTACTATTAGTATTAACAACAGTATTTGTCCCTCATCACCCAGAAGCCCCATGGAATGGCATTTTCCTTCCACACCCCACTTCCCACCCAACATGTCCCTCTCTGGTTTGGCTTTAACACTTGGCAGTGACTGCGTTACCGTTGCTCTCCGGGCGACTTTCCCTTCCTCCCCCTTCCCCATCCTCCTGCAGGATGTACCCGTTAAAGCCCCCCTGCATTTCTTCACCCCTCTCTCAATGGTTTCATTGCAGAGGTTTACAAACGAAGACCACCTGGCTGTTCATAAACACAAGCATGAGATGACATTGAAATTCGGCCCCGCTCGGACCGACTCAGTCATCATCGCAGGTATGCGGCGCTCCGAGCCAGGCCAGCGCGGGAAATGGGGCACATTAATACAGCATGACTGCAAGATTAATACCAGGGACCAGATGCACTGCAAAACGGCTCTACCTCCCATAAAACCCTCTTGTGATCTGCATTTAATCAGGAGGAAAGGAAAGCCAGAGGCTTCCAAGTTGCTATTTTTTTCCCTTTTTTATGGCAGTATCAGGTTTTGTGGGGTTTGGGCTCTTTTTTTTTTTCCCCTCCTCCTCCTCCTCCTCTTTTTTTTTTTTCTAGCTCTCACCCTTTTTTATTAAGACTGGAAGATTTATGGCCAAAAGGGCTTTCACGTTCCTGCGTGTGCTTTGAGGACGAGGAGCACAAGCTGACAAACTCAGCTTCCTCTCCTCAGCCCAGGTGTCAATTTTGGTGAGCTTTTAGGCTAGCAGTTAATAAATTAAAGCACCATTGAGCGCACCAGTTTGTGCCTTTGCAGAGCCCAAATGAGGAGCTCCTGCAGCACGGGGTCAATGCAGTTTGGGAGAACAAAAGCACACCCCCCCCCATATATTGCTGTCTGGCAGCAGATCATTGCTGGTTACAGATACCCGCCTGCCTTGTCAGGCCCTGTTCAGTCAGGCTGCTTAGAAGGTTTGTGTTACCCCTGGCTGGAAAGGCTGTTGCTGAGAACAAGAAGAGAGGAGGAAATGCTTTGTGAAGCCTTCAGAGTTCAGAAGGGGAAATGGAGCTGAAGAGCCTGGCATCCTTTCCCTATCTCCAGCCCCACTTTGGTGTTGGAGCAGGAAACAGCAATTCAGTTGGTTCCGTAAAGCCTTCAACTTAATTGTAGCTGCAGGTAGGATCGTAGGAGAGCTGCTGCAGGCTTTGCTAGAAGGGCACAAAGCTTCCCCTTGGAGAGGCAGAGCAGGCTCCCGGAGGGAGATTTGGTTACAAGTGGGATCAGGCTCTTGGGAATGGATGGTGAAGAATTTGGGGCAGGGGCTGAAAGAACTCTCACATTCCTAAAGATGCTTTTAGCTTCAGTTCCCCCCCTTTCTAAACAGGGTTCACAGCTATTGCTTGCTCAATGCAGGGTGTAGCTTGGGCAGGTGGTGATGGGGGAGCAGGAACAGGGGATGGTCCCATCTCCAGCCAAAATCCCACCTGCTCCAACAGGGAGACAGCATTAAAATGATAGAATGGGTTGGGTTGGAAAGGACCTTAAAGCTTATCTGGTTCCAACGGCCTGCCAGGTACAGGGACACCTTCCACTAGAGCAGCTTGCTCAAAACCCTCCTCTTTGCAGCCCTCAGAGCTGTAGATTAAACCACAGAGTGATTCTATGATTCTCCCAGAGCTGTAGATTCCTCCTGTGCCCAAGCTCCAGCAGGTAAAACCATGGGTGGGATGCAGGGATTCAGTTTTAGCACAAGGAACACGGTCCAGCCCCTCTCCCAGCCCCTCTTGAGCCGATGCTCAGTGGGTTGCTCAGGGCTAAACCACGAAGAACATAATAAACCCCCCCAACTTCTTTAGCTGTGGGCAGTGCAGGACCAGCCTATTTAACGCTGCCTTTCCCTGGCTGAGATCTTGACGCAGCCTGAGCAGCCTGGGGGTTGCGGGGGCTATAAAGCACGCTGGCTTTGAGCAGCGAGATCCAGGCTGTTATTGCCCTACATTCCTAATGTCCTTTCTGGTTGGCTTTTATTAAGCCACCATTTTGTCTCTGGCTTTTCTTGTTCTCTCCCTCCCTGTTGCTTTGTGCCGAGCCCAGGGCAGCCGCCTGTGCATGGATGTGCAGGAGGATTCAACGTGTGGCTCTCGCCCTGCTGAGCCTAAAGCGAGTCCTGAGGAATTGTCCTCTCTCTGCTGGTTAGAGCTGGTAGAGATTTGGGCTCTGGGCTGGTGTGTACGGCTTGGAAGGACATTGCTGAACAGGGAATGGTCCAGAAAGAGCCCGGAGAGCTGTTAAAGCCCTGGAAAAACCACCTCCTGCCGAGATCTTGAGCTGACAAAGTTTCTTGGTTTAGTGACGAGAGATGTGGGGGGGAAGCAAAGTGTGCTCGGAGGAGACCTTTGCTTTATCGACAAAGGCAAGAGGTAGGGTTTGAACAGGCTGGGGATAACGTGTAGTCCTGTGACAGCGAGGGGAAGGAATCACCGGAGTGGCTTCCCGAAGGCTCCCCACCCCTGGCTGGAAATGGAAGGCGATGTTTCCCATAGCCCCTTCAGCTCACGCATCGCTCCCGCGGCTCGCCCGGGGAGCATCCGTGCCAAGCAGCTGATGTTTTATGCAGGAGGTCAGGCTAAACGATGCCAGGGATCCCCTTTGTGCTTCCGAATCCATGTGCTTCTGCTGCCAGATGGATTCTGTCGGTGCCGTGTGCTCGTGCTGGGTTCCCACTGGTACCTGGACTCCTGACCTAACGTCATGCGTGCAGCACGAGGCTCACCGGGAGCGGGGCCATTGCTTCCTGCTTTATAGCCTGGGTGATGGCCAGAGAGATCATGACTCAACGTGTTAATCTGGTGGAAAACGGGCCCCAGAGGGATGGCTTTGGACAGGGTGGTAACGATCAGCACTCCCACGGAGCCGCCTGTCCGAGGATGGGATTAATGCGTGGAGACAGCACGGGGAGGGAAGCGGCTCTTCCCGGCTCTATTCCATACACTGGAGCTGCTCCAGTCAGCTGTTTCCCTTCTCATCACTCTCTATTTGTAAGATCTGCTGTTTCAGGGAGATGAAACCTCACTGATTTCCTTCCTCGCAGCAGCAATTCAGCTGAGGACAGGCGAAAGCCCGGGATGGGAGGGACAACACACGAGCCACAGGCTGGGAATTCTGCAGCAATCACTGCCTGCGATGGTTATTTAGTACCAGAGAGACACAATCAATAAGGAATGAGTTCCCCCTTTCTGAATCGTCACTTAAGACACACACCTTAGCAGAAGAGCACCCAGGCTTCCACAACACCCCATATTCTGGGGGTCCCCAGAGGGGATTAGGGTGGTTCAGGATGTGTTTTCTCCCCTCTCTCTGACTGATGCTTGGTGTTACAACCCCAAACAGATCAGACTCCGACCCCGACTCGGTTCTTGAAGAACTGTGAAGAAGTGGGACTCTTCAATGAACTGGCCAGCTCCTTTGAGCACGAGTTCAAGAAAGCTGCAGAGGATGATGAGAAAAAGGCAAGAGGCAAAGGCCACTGTTGTGATAAAACAGAGCTTGGTGCATGTTGTGAGGGCTGGAGGGGGGACAGTGCTGCTCTGGTGAAAGGCATCAGAGGGTGTTGGAGTGTTGGAGGTGTAACAGAGGCTGTTGGAGGGTAACTTAGGGTCGTCTAGGATTTAATATGGAACTTCATTATTTGAACTCAGGTGACTTTGGCTGGTTATCCTGCGATCCGAGGCCTGGTGTGAGGGGATTTCGATGGTTTATTACCCCTTTGGTCTTTCACGTCAACATCACCCCCCCCAGAAAGCCAAGACAGTGCCCAGCATACCTTGCACCTTGAGAAGGAGGTGCAGGAAAAGAGCCAAGACTCTGCTAAGCAGCAAAAATTCACTCTGAGCTTCCTTTGGGATGGAGATGCTGAAGGCTGATGCCTTTAAGGTGCAGTCGGCAGGGATCAGCTCAGCTGTGCGCCTTTAGCATGTGAAGGGATGCAAACAGAGCAGGGGCTCCATGGAGGAGAGAGGCTGCTCCTAACAAAGAGCTCCTTCCTACGCAAGGTGGTATCGATTCAGGCTGCCCCTGCCAACCTGGGGAGCGCGGGGAGGGGGGTGAAGGACAAGGGGATCTCATCGGATAGCAGCTCATTAAGGCCATTTCCCCCTCCCTTTCGCAGGAGCTGAGGAGCAGCAGATGCGTGGTGGGCTCTTAGGCTGGCACATACATTTACTAAATTGATCTATGGGCGTCCATACGCTCGCAGTCAGCGGCGCTGCT
Source organism: Pezoporus occidentalis (assembly GCF_034315485.1). Lineage (NCBI taxonomy): Eukaryota > Metazoa > Chordata > Aves > Psittaciformes > Psittacidae > Pezoporus > Pezoporus occidentalis. The sequence continues at coordinate 88,251 of NW_026915095.1, read as the reverse complement.
CGGAAATAAACTGCAGGAGCAGAAGCCGCGTAAATCTTCCCTCCGATGGGCAACGGAGGAATTCAGAATTAAACCTGAAAACTGTCTTTCAGCCTCGCTCCTAATAACAGGGCTCTTTAAAGCAGAAATTGATCTCTCTCATTGGTATGCTGCAAGGGCCTCCGCGGCGCGGCGCGGCTCTGACTTCCCTGCCTTTTGTTCTCGGCTCCGTGCAGGGGAGAAGGTGGCTTTTTGCTTGTGGTTTCCCATCGAAACGGTTGAGCAGCCCACAGTCTAGCCAGCTGGTTTCAAAGTCAGACCACCCATCTCCTAAGCCCTGCTACCCAAGAGCTGCAGCTGAGACCCTTGAGCTGTTCGCTGTTCCCTGGCTTTCGCTTCAGGATGCCTGCAGTCGAAATATCTCTGCCTTGCAGCCAGGCAGAGGGGGGTGTTGTGAAGCTTGGGGTGGTTTCAGGCATTAGGGAAGGCATTTTCCCTCCTAGAAAACCTCTGCAGAGGCGAGGTCCCCCAGCCCAGATGGCTTGTCACTCAGCAAACCTGGCCAGAGCTGCCTGCTGCATTTCTGAGATGCTTTCAACCGTTTGGCCGCATGGAGCCCTTGTTGCTGCTGCTGTTTGTGTTTTGTCCTCCCGTTCCAAGGGTGGTCTCGACACCAGCATGTTAATTAAAAACATAGACACAGCAGGAGCTTCCCTGGAGGCACTTTAAGTGGTTTGAAACTTTCCTGCATGTTAATCCCTTCTCCTTTGTGATTCCCAGTGCTTAAAGAGGGCAGGTAAATGGTTACTGCACCTACCGCAAGCAAAGCCCCTGCATAAATCAGTGCACCCCACTCCGAGCATCAGGCACATCCACAGATGCCTGGATTTACCCTCTTTGCTGCAGTTTTCCCTCCCTGGAGAGGACTTAAAATGCAGCAAAGGAGGAGGTTTAGGTTGGATGCTCGGACGAGCTGTCAGCGGTCGGGGCGAGTGAAGGAAAGCGCTGGGATTGATTGTGGAGGGAGGGAGACCAGGTTGGACAAACAGCTGTCAGGAATGATTTAGGAAGAGTTTCTCCTGGCCCGGATGGAAGGAGGGACCGACCTGGTGATTTGTGAGGTCTGTTGGAACCCAATTAAATGCAGCATCCTGCAGGGTCTCGCTCCGGTGCGTGCTCCTCCGGTGCTCCATCTTCTCCCTGGTCTTCTCTTCCTCCAACTCTGAGGATGGGAGAGGTGGCCGTTCCCTTTAGTTATCCCCCCACCTTATTGTCACTTATTGCCCTTTTCCTGTCCCCAGCAAGTCATGAACTGGTTAAAATGGGGCACGTGGCACTGCTGGAACTTGGGGTGGGGTGGGGTGGCAAGTTGCCAGGTTCAGGCATATGGTTGGGTTTTATTTTAATGGGGCGCTCATAGATATTTAATAACTTGCATGGCTCTTTGTTTGCTTTTGATAATCGGGTCATAAAATAATTCAGGCTGATTTATACAATGCTTTACAGCTCTGCTGTGAATGAAAGTGCCTTCTGGAACTCGCAGGCATTTGGCTTTGTTACCTGTTCTCCTGAGCAGAGCCCTTTGAGGAGGGGAAAAGAGCACCCAAAATCGAAACTATGGAAAGAATTGTGTGTGAGTTACTGAGGAAGCATGGAATGGTGCCATCCAGGGCAGAGACTGTCTTCTCCAGGCCTCTGTCTCTGTTTGGATGGGGCCGGCGCGGCCGCCTCGGGCTCCCAGATGCTCTTCAGTCCAGATAAATAATAATCCTTTGGCAGAGCCGTAGCAATTCCTCTGGGAGCAGCCCAGTGCTTCCCAAACAATGTGAGCTAATTGGCCTTTCAGTCTGTGGCTGCTTTCCTTGTAGAGTGCTGGAGCCCTGGACATGTCTCTGCCCTCCACCCCAGACATCAAGATAAAGGAGGAGGAGCCGGTAGAGGTGGACTCATCCCCACCAGACAGCCCTGCCTCTAACCCACAGTCGCCACAGAACAAGGAGAAGGTAGGTCTCCTCCACCAGTGCCCCATGGAGATGTTGGCCTCTCCTCTGGATGAGAAGAAGCCTTTTCTCCACGTGGGTGTCAGGGCTGGATTTGGGCTTGTGAGGTGCCACTTGTCTTAGAAAGAAAGAGTAAAGTTTGTTTGCTGAAATACACATTTGCTGCCCTGAAGTCTCCGTGGGGATTTGGCTACTGCAGAAGGTCTTGTGTTCACCCTGGGAGTGCTTTGCTGGCAGGGCAAAAGTGACATACAACTAATGCATCTTCTATGAGGCCAAGACCAACTCCCTGTGTCCTGGAGGGCTGGTGATTCAGAGCAGATTAGTCATGGAATCATGGAATGGATTGGGTTGGAAGGGACCTTAAAGCTCATCCAGTTCCAGCCCCCTGCATAGGCACAGACCCCTTCCACTAGAGCACCTTGCTCCAAGCCCCTGTGTCCAACCTGGCCTTGAGCACTGCCAGGGATGGGGCAGCCACAGCTTCTCTGGGCACCCTGTGCCAGCGCCTCAGCACCCTCACAGGGAAGAGCTTCTGCCTAAGAGCTCATCTCAGTCTCCCCTCTGGCAGGTTGAAGCCATTCCCCTTGGCCTGTCCCTACAGGCCCTTGTCCAAAGCCCCTCTCCGTGTTTCCTGCAGCCCCTTTAGGCACTGGAGCTGCTCTAAGGTGTCACATTATCCATGTGACATCCTCCCTCTGAATAACTTCCCACCCTAGAGATGCTAGCTGGGGCTGGAGCAGTAATTCAAGGAGGGGGATTATTTGCCAGAGGCTGCTGCAGACAGCAGGATCTGAACTGCCATGTCCCACTCCCTGCTCTACCATCAAATCCCTGTGGCTTTGGGTAAGTTGCTCCCCTCGTGCCTCAGTTTCTGTAGCACTAAACTGCTCTTAAGCCATCAGAAGGAAGAGAAAACCAGGTCATTACTACACTGATAACTCACAGCATGTCCACTGCCTGTTGTTCCTCTTCAGGAGATCACCTCCAAGCCTGTCATCATTTCTACACCTACTCCAACCATCGTGCGACCCGGCTCGCTGCCCCTCCACTTGGCTTACGACCCGCTCCACCCTACGCTGCCTTCCCCAACCTCTGTCATCACCCAGGCTCCCCCTTCCAACAGACAGCTCGGGTGAGTGCAGGGGAGCTTCCTCCTGTCCCGTCAGGCTGCCTGGGCAGTAATTAGGTGCCTCAATCAGTTCCTTGATGATCAGAACAACCGAGGGGCTGTGGTGCCCGCTGCGGCTGCTTGGGCATAAGGGCCTCGCTGCAGCACTTGTCTGCAGAAGCAGAATGGGGTGGGAGTGCAGGAAGCAGGAACTAATTGTCTCCGTGTAACGAAACGAGGCAAAACCCACCCCGGGGAGGAATTAGAGCCAGTCCCCCACCATGCTGACATGCCACTTGTTGTCTATGGTGAGAGCAGGGCTTGGCTGGGGACTCCCAGGTTGCTTTTGGAGACTGCCACGGCAGCGGGAGCAGCAAGAGGAAATTGTCTGCCTCTTGTAATGGCTTTGGGACTTTCTCAGGCAGCTGTTGCCTCTGAAGTGTAACCTCTCCTGCAACCTGCTGGCCTCCTCCGTGGTCAGCTCCTGCCTCGGGAGCTGTTTGTTTCGGCACATCTAATGACCTGCTCCTTGTTGCTCCTTTAACAATCTGGAGCCAAGGCTCCAGAGCAGTCGCTGCAGCAGTTACGAGCCCTGTCCCACTGGTGGGTAGCTCCAGCCCTGCACATAAAAGGAAGGAGCCTAAAGGATGCAGGAAACACATTACAGGGAGCCCTCAGGAGACATATATTTAGCTCCGCTTCTATTTGGTGTCAGGATGCATCTTTTTTGCTGTGGTCCTGGCCTCTCTCTAATTACCCTTGTTTGAGGCTGGCTCCTTACATTAACCAGCCCATTTGTTCTGGCTGTCAGTTCATATTTGTATGTATGGTTTTTTTGCTCTGACCCCCTGGCACCATCAATCCCGATTTCCTGATGGAAAGTTTTAAATCCTGTCCTGAGGCATTAAGGGGTTAAGTGATTGTCCGGAGGTTTTCCAAAGGGCATTCTGTAACCCAGCCCAGGCACCGACTCCTGAGGCTGTTTGGAGTCCCCTTGTGCTTCGAGGCATGCAGAAAGCAGAACTGGAGTAAGCTGGACTTGAATATGATTTTATATTCCCCTTGTAGCCCACGGCGGGGGGGGGTCGATCCCTCCTCAGGGATGGGGTTGCAGCTTTGAGTGTCCCTGCGTTGGGGCTGGTGCAGACGTGGCAGGGCTGTCAGCGTGACAGAGATGGAGGGGAGGCTGTGACCTCCCTGTAACTCGCCTTGTTAGGCTGGGATTTTCAAAAGCAGCCTGGAGGATTTGGGATGCCCAATAGAAATGAATGAGAGGCGAGCGTTCGCGTTCCCAAGGCAGCCTTAAAAATTCCAGCCTGAGTTATTGGCACCATGAACTCCCCCCTCCTCTGACCCACAGCTCCTGCTGCTCCCCACCCTGCCGTTACTCCATGCCAGCACAGCTTCCTCAGAGGAGTCAGCCCAACCTCCTCCATCCCCTTTTCATCCTTCCCCCAAAGTCCTGCTGCTCCCAGCAGCTCTGCTCTGCTCTTCCTGGCTCATCTCTGCCTCCATTCGGTTCCCTGCTGCGCTGCTAGGAACGGAGGAGGAGCAGGACATCAGCCCTTGCTGGCAGAGGGATGGTTTCCTTCCTCTCCCTGTCGTCTGGAGCACATCAGCTCCAGCTTTTCCTCTGTTCTCCTAGAAAGGCTGAGTTGGGAGGCTCAGAGCAGGAGCACAGGGAGGTTTTTGATGCTCTGAAGTGCAGGCAGGGAGTGCGTGCTGTTGCCACAGGCAGGAACATTGCATTTCACTGCAGAACAATCTGCAAGGGAAGAATTCTAAGGAATTGTAATCTGTCACAGTTAGGCTCCAGTGGGATCTTCTCCTCCCTCAGGGAGTGGGGCTGTTCCTGTCTCCCAGAGCAGACACAGATCAGCTCTCTCCATCCCACTCTGGGTTTGGGAGGTTTTCACTGGAATCAGATTCAGAAGCGGTTTTTAATGGAAACTAAATCAAAGAATCATGGAATGGGTTGGGTTGGAAGGGACCTTAAAGCTTTCCCAACCCCTGCCACTTGCAGAGACACCTTCCACTGGAGCAGCTTGCTCCAACCTGGCCTTGAACACTGCCAGGGATGGGGCAGCCACAGCTTCTCTGGGCACCCTGTGCCAGCGCCTCAGCACCCTCACAGGGAAGAGCTTGTGCCTAAGAGCTCATCTCAGTCTCCCCTCTGGCAGGTTGAAGCCATTCCCCTTGGCCTGTCCCTACAGGCCCTTGTCCCAAGCCCCTCTCCGTGTTTCCTGCAGCCCCTTTAGGCACTGGAGCTGCTCTAAGGTCTCCCCTTCAGGAGCCTTCTCTTCTTCAGGCTGAACCAGCCCAGCTCTCTCAGCCCCAGGAGATGAATCCCTTGCAAGCCCTCTCCTGGGTGCTCAGCAAACGTGGCTCACAGGACCAGAAGTTCCTGGTAGGCAGGAGCAGCCCAGATCCCGTCTGCTTGGTGCAAGGCTCAGCCCATGAGGACACTTCTCATCTCTCCAAGGAGGAGCTGCAGCAGCTCTTGGCTCTGCTTTTCTGTCTGTTCAGGTGGACACTGTGCCTCAGCCAGCATATTTTACCCAGCCTATGTACACCCAGGGGCACATCATATCTCAGGGCCACCCACATCATTGCCAGCCCCTAGTGAGGAGCAGCAGCTGGGATCACCCCAGGGAAGGGAAATGGGAAAAAGAGCCCAAATCTGCTAACCAGAATGAACTTGTGCTTGTGCCCTTGAGCTCGGGGGGCTGCCGGGACAGCATAAACTTGAAGCCATCCGTGTGAACTCCAACTGTTGTTTCTGCAGGTCTCCCACAGGATCCCTGCCCCTTGTCGTGCAGCTTGCAAATGGACAGACCATGCCCGTGCTCCCAGGCCCTCCCGTGCAGATGCCTTCTGTTATATCGGTGAGAGAAGCTTCCAGCACAGCCCTGCATGGCAGAGGAGGGGACAGCGTTTTGCTCCTGCCAAATAGATGCAGACGCTTCCCATTTTGTCAGCGTTAAAATATATCTCCCCCTCTGTGCAAGATAAGGCTTGGAAGAGGAGGAGGAGGGGGGCAGCTCTGGCAAGGCAGCAATAGCACGTCCATCACACTAGAGGGCAATAAGTCTGGAATAAAACAAAGCTTTGCCCGGACAGATGGCTCATGCCATTGATCCAGAGCTGGGAACTGCAGGATCCCTGATTAGCTGCTTCCATTTGGAACAGTGTACCTCAATTGAAAGCATTGGAGCTTGCAGAGAACATGTTGGTTTTGCAGGCTAGGAAAGCCACCCTAGCTTTGCCAATGGGCTAAAGAGCTGTTGGAATATCAGCCGTGAGGGGTGTGCTTTTCCATACGGAGACTTTTCCATGCTGCAGAGCTCAGGAGCAGATTTGCCTGGTGGGTGGGTGCCTTGTCCCTCTTCTGAGTGCTTCAGCTCCTGACCAGGCAGCCCATGTGGATCCTGCCTGTCCTGCTGGGCATGTAACGGCCAAAACCTCCTGCCTCAGGTAACAGGAACGTTGATGTCAAAGCAGGCAGATGCGCAGGCAGCTCAGCTCAGCTTGTGGGCATGGAAACATCTTCAAACCTTCCTGTTTGTTTGAAACACACCTTGTGTTTTGTAGGATCACAGTTGTGGAATGGTTGGGTTGGAAAGGATCTTAAGATCATCCAGTTCCACCCCCTGCAATGGGCAGGGACCCCTTCCACTAGAGCAGCTTGCTCCAAGCCCCTGTGTCCAACCTGGCCTTGAACACTGCCAGGGATGGGGCAGCCACAGCTTCTCTGGGCACCCTGTGCCAGCGCCTCAGCACCCTCATAGGGAAGAACTTGTGCCTAAGAGCTCATCTCAGTTTCTCCTCTGGCAGGTTAAAGCCATTCCCCTTGTTCTGTCCCTACATGTAGTGCTTTACAACAGCACACCTGAGTGGCTCATAAAAGCAAGTGCATACTCTGTTTTTTCCCCTCTTTGTGGAGGCAGAAAGCTTTGTGCAGGGATGCTCTGCCTTACCCTTGGTGTTGTGGCTGCTTTGCAGTAGAGCTGTGCTGAGATCTGGAGGGGATCTAATACCCTCCCACTGTATCCGCCTTCCTGTGCTGGTGGGGAAAAGCCCTCTGGGAGGGAAGGGAAAGGAAGGGAAGGAAAGGAGGCTTTAGAGCTGCCCTCCTCCTGTCCTCAGTGGTTGGGATGGCTGGGTGATTCTGAAACAGGCACCATGGCCACCAAAGGAGTGGCTGCTGGCCTTCAGTGACAGCAGCAGGAATTGATGGCAGCAGTTAAAGGCTGTGCCTTTGTCAGGCTTTATAAATGGGCTCAGTTGGGGAATTATGACAGAGCTGCTTCACGGAGCGCGGCCTGAAAGCCCCTGAGCTTCCAATCCCCTCGTGTTGCTTCCTCCCCGATAGCTGGCTCGGCCGATGTCCATGGTGCCAAACATTCCCGGGATTCCTGGGCCGCCCATCAACAGCAGCGGGTCCATTTCCCCGTCAGGACTTCCAGTGCACTCTGAAGCCAAAATGGTAAGTGTTTGAATCCATGCTGGGGAGGGCATCACGTCCCTGGTGTTGTCCCCGAGTCTTCAGTGGCTTCTTGGAAATCCTGCCGAGCCATCAGAGCATCTTCCCATTCCAGGAGCAGGTGTTGGAAATGCCACCAGGAATATCAGGCTCATCAGCACTGCGGCTCTGGCAGGCAGAGGAGGCACGTTGTTGTCAGGGCAAACGTCAGCCCCATCCTAAATGCGCCTGTTTAGTTCTAGTTCCAAAATAACAGATGGATTGGAGGTGGGCTTGAGGAAGGCAGAGCCAAGAGAAGAGATGTTGCGCTGTAATCCAAGGATCCTGGGAATGGCTTTCATGTAAATCCCTTTCAAAGCTTATGAAAGAGTTTTCCTCTCTTGGCTCTTCATGACTCAGGCAAGGTGGAAGAAGAGGGGGGAGCAAACCCAGGCCAGGTTGGATGAGGCTTGGAGCAGCCTATTCTAGTGGGAGGTGTCCCTGCCCATGGCAGGGGCTTGGAACTGGATGAGCTTTCAGCTCCCTTCCAACCCAACCCATTCAGTGATTCTCTGATTCTGTGACACCCCCCACCCCCCCCCTCCGATTTTTTGGCCTGGATGGGGTGGAGCTGTTTGCAAACCCACCTCTTAGAGCTGCTCACTGTTGTCACTGCTCCCACTGCACCCTGTTTTGGTGTCTGCAGGATCCAGGTGCAGATCAGAGCTACAACGCTGAGGCATAGAGGAGCCATCCTGCCCCACTGGCCTGTATCTGGCTGCTCTGGCTGCTTGCAAGACATGGTCTCAATCATGTGTAGGTCCTTCTCCATCCCAGAAGGACCCTTCTGCGGGTGATGAAGGACAGTTGGGCTCTGCAGCCTGTTCAGTCCATGGTCTGTCTGCAGATCCTGCCAGCTGGGAGTTGACTGGTGCCAGCTGCAGTAGTAATTTTGGGATGTGGACACCTGTCTGCTTGGGTCTAAGCTGAAAGCTGCCTTTGGGAAGGCCAGATGGTGATGGCTTTCGGTTGGATTTGAATCAGCCACATTCTCTGAAGAGCCCAATCCCCATCACTCCTGGGGTGATAGAGGAGCCGGTTAAAGCCTTCACAGCATGGAGAACAGGTCTCCTGATGTCCTTTTTCCTCCTTTAACAGAGGCTGAAGGCCAGCTTGGCGGCGTCTTCCTCACTGAACGGCAGCAACCTGGTGGTGGGCTCAGCCAGCACGATGGTGACCGCACGTCCGGAACAGAGTCAGATCCTTGTCCAGCACCCTGATGCCCCTTCCCCAGCTCAACCACAGGTCTGCTGCTGCAGGGCTGGAGCTGCTGGGGTGTTCCTGGGCCTTGGGGAAGGCAGGGGAAAACCTTGTGGCTTCCTGTTTTGCAGAATGGGTTAAAAAGCCTTGTTTTTCAGTGCTGCTAATGCTCTCCAACACCACCAGGCAGCAAACTTCAGCAACACGTCCATTTGCTTGACAAGGTCTGGAGTTTGGAAAGAATATTTTCGCTCTCTTCTCTCTGCTCAATTACTGGGGTTAAATGCTCCCCTCTTAGGCAATCAGCTCCAGTAGCTCCTGCCAGCTCACCAAATGCCAGCTTTCCAGCAGGATCGCCACCTGCTCCATCAGTTAGATAGGCTTCCAAAAGTTTAATATCCATATGCTGCCTGACAGCGAGTACCCGAGTGGAGCTGCACTCCCTGATTGTGGTGGTGTAATTACAGAGCCCTCGCAGAAGCACCAGCAAGGTTGTGCCTTTGCCCTCCCTGACTTTTCCCTTTGTTCTCCCCATATCAAAGCAGGAAATGTGTCGCTTTACTTGTGCCAGTTGCCTCTGAGAGCTTCTTTAGCTGGAGGTATCCAGGGCAAATTGAACCCAGCTTCATTCTGAAAGCAGATGATCCACTCCCAAGCTGGAATTTGTTTGTGCTCTGTGGATGAGTTACTGAACCCAAGTGGAGACAGAGCTTGGACCCGTGCGTGGTTGCGTGCGTCAGAGTGGGATTGAGTGCTCCCAGCCCTGCAGCTGGATGTCACCCTCTGGCAGCTGATCCCTGAGCCCTGCCCATGTGGGAGTCCCCAAAGTGCTTTTAAAACTCTCTCTAAGTGAAGTCAAAAGGAAGGTGGTTTCTCTGTGTGGTCATTTACCACCTTAGCTCCTTGGCATGGAGGGGAGGAAACTCCTGCTCTTGGTTACGTGCCGTTAGGTGACTGTAGGAGTTTGGGATTTAACTAATTCCCTGACATTCACCCATTCACTGGCTTCAGGATCCCAGAGAGTTCGTTTAGGAAGTTTGCAGACTCCACTGAGGAAGGGCTGCCAGAAACACCTGGGAAAGGCTCTTTAGAATCATAGAACCAACCAGATTGGAAAACAGCTTTAAGCTCATTAAATCCAACTGTTCCCCAGCACTGCCAAGGCCACCACTAATCCGTGGCACTGAGGGCCTCATCTGCACAGTGTGTCAGCACTTGCAGGGATGGTGACTGCAGCCCTGCCCTGGGCAGCCTGTTCCAATGCCTGAGCACCCCTGGGCTGGGTTTGGAATTGTTCCTTATCTCCATCTAAACCTGTCCTGGTGCAGCTTGAGGCCGTTTCCTCTTGCCCCATCCCTTGGGAACAGAGCTCAGCCCCCTCCTGGCTCCATCCTGCTGTCAGTGAGTGATCAGGTCCCCCCTGAGCCTTCTCTTCTCCGAAACCCCCTGTCCCTCAGCCGTTCCCCATCACCCCTGTGCTCCAGGCCCTGCACCAGCTCCGCTGCCCTTCTCTGGCCCCGCTCCAGCACCTCAATGTCTCTCTTGTAGTGAGGAGGTCAGAGCTGTCCATCCTTCCTCTGTCCATCCTTCCCTTCCCTCACAGCATCCTCTCATTGCTCCACAGCTCCTCACCAGTGGGAGCTGATGGTGATTGGGGTCAGATCAGAGGCCCTGTCCTTTCACCTGCGTCAATCAGTGCATTTTACTCCGAAACCCCAGCAATCAGCCTCAGCAATCCACCTCACCTGGTTGAGCTCTTGCTGCCTACAAAGCCTGGTGCTGAGCCCATCCATGGTCTTTAGCCCTGTGAGTTTGCCATCCCTCCTCTTTGGCGGTCTCTTGCCCTTTTCTGGCCCTGCTCCAGCACCTCAATGTTTCTCTTGCAGTGAGGGCTCAGAACTGAACTTTATCCCCAGCTCCCCTGTCTGCCCTCGCTCCATCACTGCACTGGGCAGCTCTGGCTGCTCTGCAGAACCAGATCTCTTTTAACGCCGGTCTCCTCTGCCAAGCCTGGTTGTGCTGCTGTGTGCCTGCCTGCCCTTCAACATCTCTTTCACCACCAGGTTTCCCCAGCCCAGCCCACCCCCAGCACCGGCGGGCGGCGGAGGCGCACGGTGGATGAAGACCCGGATGAGCGCCGGCAGCGGTTCCTGGAGCGGAACCGGGCAGCAGCCTCCCGCTGCCGTCAGAAACGCAAGCTCTGGGTGTCCTCCCTGGAGAAGAAAGCTGAGGAGCTCACGACCCAGAACATCCAGCTGAGCGTGAGTATGTAACCGAGGCTGAGCACAGCCCCTTGCCAGCGTTAGGACCGTCACCCCGCAGGGAGCGGCTTCCCCCGTGCTGCGGGGACAGCGTGCTGCTGTCTGGAACAGGAGTGCTGCCTCTAGATTTCATGGAAGGATTTGGGTTGGAAGGCACTTTAAGCTCATGCAGCTCCAACCCCCTGCCACGGGCAGGGACACCTTCCATTAAAGCAGGTTGCTCCAAGCTCCTGTGTCCAGCCTGGCCTTGAACACTGCCAAGGAAGGGGCATCCAAACCTTCTCCATTCAACCCATTCCAGTGCCTCACCACCCTCATGGGGAACAGCTTGTGCCTTACATCTAACCTGAACTTTGCCTGTTTGAACCCATCACCCCTTGTCCTGTTGCTACAGTCCCTGATGAAGGTCTCTCTTCAGCATCCTGAGTGCAGGACTGCAGAGGGGTCTCCCCAGAGCATGGCAGAGGTGCAGGATCCCATCCCTGAGCTGCTGCTCATACTCTGGGGGTGCAGCCCAGCACACAGAGGGAAGCTGGGCTCAAGCACACACTGAGGCCAGGTCATGGGGAGCTTCTCCTCACCCACCACCTTCAACAAATCTCACTCCTTGCTTTCCATCCTGATGCTCTGCTTCGAGCAGGCCATGGGGGAAGAGCTCTTCAGTGCTCTGGTTTCTCTCCCTGTCCCCTCAAATGGGCTCTGCCCATCAAGGCAGCAACACCAGCCTCAGGAGCAGGGCACGGGGGCCCCAGGAAGCAGCTTCCCTGCATAAGGGAGAGCTCTTTACTGGCATGGGGTCAGCAAAAGCAGCCTTGCTTCCCTTCCCTGCACAGAGGACCTGGCACCAGGGTGAGCAGCGAGGCTCTGCAGCCACACTGCTGCTTTTTCCTGGACAATGGGGTTTTCCTGGTTCTGCAGCAGCACCCTGGTGTTCCTAACAGAAGTGTAGCCCATGTAAAATACAGACTTCACTTCCATTGCTGTCAGCCCCCTTGTTGATGCTAAGGATTGAAGGGTCTGCAAAGACTGAGCTGGGGTCCGTTCTGGTGGCTTATGACTCATGTGCTGGGATTTTCAATAGCACTGATCGTGGTATTTTCATTCTCTTCCCAAGATAATTATAGACATTGTTTCCTCAGGCAGTTTTGAAATACAATTGACTTCATTCCAGCTGGTTCTCCAAACATCTCAGCAGAGGAATAACACACTTGCACAAAGTCTTCAGGGCAGCAGGTCTGCTTTACAGACGAAGCCCACAGAGGTACCGAGAGCTTGGAGGAGCTCTGATGTTCCCCAGGGCTTGGCATGGCCTGAGTTGGTTTTACACTCAGCTTCTCACTCTGTTTAGTTTTCCATCAGAGCCAGCAGCATTTGCAAGAGGAATCAGGCAAATGGATGTCCAGGATTAGGTGATTAACATAGCGAGGGGCTGCTGGAGGGAAATGTGTGTTCATGTCTTACACACTAGATTCCCCAACCCCAAAACCACTGTTTGGTGTTCCTGGGCTGGAGACATCTCAGGTTAGACAACACATTGTGAATTGGTGGGGAACATTCATGCATGTCCTGCTAGAGGCTGTTGCCAAGAGCATGAGTGATGCACACGTGTGTGTTTGTTTTCCCATCCCAGAATGAAGTTACGCTACTGAGGAACGAAGTTGCTCAACTCAAGCAGCTCCTGCTGGCTCACAAGGACTGCCCCGTCACTGCACTACAGAAGAAGACACAGGGCTATCTTGGTGAGTGGTGGCTTTTGCTGGTCCTTCCTGCCTTTTAAGTAGGTCTAAACAGATGAAATGTGTAGCACACAAAGGAAGGGAGTTTTCATCTTAGTCTCTGCTCCATCACCTTCCAACTGCAGCGGGTGGCAGGACAGGATAGACCTTGGTCCTGTGTTTTCTGCTCTTATGGCCTTTAAAGCCTCACTATTAAGGAGGAGCCACCCCATGCTGGAGCTTCGAATTTCCACCAGGTTAACCTGGTTTATAGCATCTTGCAACCAGGCAGAAAGGGCCACAGTGGTGTGAAAGCACTGTGGGAAGGAGATAGCTCATTTCCTTCCCATCTCTCTACTGCGGGATACTTGACAAAGATCCTAGATAGAATCACAACATGGTTTGGGTTGGAAGGGTCCTTAAAGCACATCCAGTTCCAACCCCCTGCCACGGGCAGGGACCCCTTCCACTAGAGCAGCTTGCTCCAAGCGCCTGTGTCCAACCTGGCCTTGAACACTGCCAAGGATGGGGCAGCCACAGCTTCTCTGGGCACCCTGTGCCAGCGCGTCAGCACCCTCACAGGGAAGAGCTTCTGCCTTAGAGCTCATCTCAGTCTCCCCTGGGGCAGGTTAAAGCCATTCCCTTGTCCTGTCCCTACAGGCCTTTGTCCAAAGCCCCTCTCCAGGTTTCTTGTAGCCCTTTTAGGCACTGGAAGACTGCTTCTCCCTGGAGTGTAGGCCAGCATCTCTCCACCCACTCCCAGGCAGCCTGCCAAGCACTTGATATCCTCTTTGAAGTGAAAAACTATTGCTGCTCTGAAAGCAAAGCCAGAGTCAGAAAAGGCCAGACTCTGTAGATGACATCATGGGGCTCTAGATCTCCTTCTCTGCAATTCCCATCAAATTAGCGGAGGTTTGGGGGTAAGAAGCCTCTTTTTATCTTCTTTTCTTTCTTTCATTTTTTATATTGCTGCCTATTTCATTATAATCAACCCAGGAGCTAAACATTATGTCTGGATTCTTATGTCATCTCTGCAATAACAATCCCACACTGGGGGATTTGCAGAAAGGCTTTGGGAGGATGCTGGGGTCCCCTAGCGTTGCCTGGATTAACGCAGGGATGGATGGAGAGAGGAAAAGGAAGGAGGAGACAACAAAAGCCAGGAAAGCCGGCACTGTCCTTCCCGACTGCCTCCCCATTCCCACCTCCTGGCTCTCTGAAGCACTCTCATGTGCAGTGAGGCACACATACGTGTTGTACAGGGGCACAGCCAGTTTATTTTCCCTCATTACAGTGACTCAGAGCTTGAGTAATGTGGTCGTGAAGCTCCTCGCTGTCCCCCAGCCCTTGCAGGCAGGTGTATAATGCAGAGAGGCAACATGATTTTTCCTGTTAACTCCCCAAGTTTACAGTTCCTATTATTATTCCTCACAGTCTGTCTACTCTAATAATAGGAATCCATCACACATCTGAATAATAAAAAGGAAATTCGCCCCCCCCATCCCTGGCTGCCTTTTTTATTAGTGAGATTTGTGACTAAACAGGTCCTTAAACAAAAATGCCAGATTCCCTCGATGGAATTACAGCTGCCTCATGTACAGTTGGGTTGTTTTATTTGTAATACCTTGTAAATCTGCTTTTGGGGGATGCCAAACTCTTCTGTTGCTCTGCTCGACCTTCCCTCATCACTGAGTCAGTTTTCAGCTGTCTGCTTGGCTGGTGAAGGCTGAGCCAAGGTTCCAGCAGGTAAAACCCACTTGGGAAAGGGGTCCAGTATTCTGGCAGTGCTCAAGGCCAGGTTGGACACAGAGGCTTGGAGCAAGCTGCTCTAGTGGAAGGCATCCCTGCCTGTGGCAGGGGCTGGAGCTGGATGAGCCTTAAGGTCCCTTCTAACCCAACCCATTCCATGACTGATTCAGGCACCCAGTAGAAATCCGGGCCCTAAAGAGCATTTCCCAGTTCACAATAAGGTTTATAAACCTCTGCTTTGACTTTCTTTCCCCTCCGTGTCATGGGATTTACCATCTTGACGTGGAAGAAGTATCCCACCTCATGCCATTATTTTGCTCTTTTAAAGGAAGGTGACCGCATCTTACCTGTAATTCATCTAGCCAAGTACACAGGAGGGAATTTCCTCCTGACATGTGTGGGTAATGAGTGTATACCCCTAAAGAGAGAGGTCTGATTGCTCTCGCCTTGGCGTTTGATAGGTCACAAATTACCCTTTGTGTTTGAAGCTCTGCACAGGGGCACAAGGGGCTGTTTGTGGGAGGGAATCCAGAGTGGTGGCACACCGATCCACATCGCTTGGAATGGAGCGCAGGAGAAGCTCTCTGCCTCCCATCCCTTCAACTGCTTCAGGTTAGGCAAAGAAATGGAGCAAGGAAACAGTTTGTGATGGGCTCTAATTGATTTTAATGTTCTAGAGGACAATAAAGAGCAAACCAGGTAATTTCTATTAAAAACGGCCCAAAAAAGCCCTGCTTTACAGAAGGGTTTCAGTGCACGTTTACCCGTGTGCTCACCAACAGATGGCAAAGCCTCTGAAGGAGCTATTGAGTCTCTGGGCTAAATGGCCTTGAACCAAGTACCATGCCAGGAAACAACATGTAGGAAAGTTCATTTCTTCTAATGAGGAAACAGATTTATTACACTAAAGGTTATGCAGGGTCTGCTTGTCCTTGGTGTGCAGCTTTATGCCTTCCTGGCCTCAGTTCAGGAAGATTTGCTGGTGGTTCACCAAGGGATGGGGCCAGCAGGACCCGCCGGGTCGTTATGTCCCAACTCTAATCAGTTTTATTTCCAGCCCTCCCTTGCTTTTGCCAAACAGCTGCTTGAGGAGGGGCCTGGCTTGGTGGGAGGAGCTGGGATTCCTGCAGGGATTGGCCTCTCTGCTCCAGGCTGGGAATTTCAAGGCCAGGTTTAGATGGGGCTTGGAGCACCCTGCTCTAGCGGAAGGTGTCTCTGCCCGTGACAGGGGTTGGAGCTGGAGGAGCTTTAAGGTCCCTTCCAACCCAAAGCATTCCGTGGTCCTCTGATTCAGTGAAAGGTGAGCGTTGAGTAAATCCCTGAGTGATTTCTGCACACGCTTTGAAGCAGGAGCGATCTCCCATCCCACCGCCTTGCCGCTACCACCCGGCGGCAACACGCTCACCGTCTCTGTAACCTGATTTTCTCCTCTTTTCCTTCCATCCCTTTCTCCTTGTCTGGCCAAGCAGAAAGCCCAAAGGAGAGCTCGGAGCCCACGGGCTCCCCTGCTCCCGTGATCCAGCACAGCTCCGTGACGGGCTCTCCCAACGGGCTCAGCGTGCGCTCGGCAGCAGAAGCCGTTGCCACCTCGGTGCTGACGCAGATGGCGAGTCAAAGGACAGAACTGAGCCTGCCGGTCCCGTCACACGTCATCATGGCCCCACAGTCCCAGTCTGCTGGCAGATGATGTCCCAGCCTGGGGCGTGTGACACGGAGCTCCCCGCCGACACCGAGCGCACCCGTGGCCCTGCCGCCTCGGGGGAGATGAGGAGGATTTGTATTTCTTGCCTTCTTTTGAGTCTTTGCAAGCGAGCGGAGGGCAGCCGTGGTGCTTCTCACGCTGCACAGCCTGTACAGACCCTGCCCGGCCACCGCCTGTCCCCACGGGGACGGCCTCACCTCTTGGGGTTGGCAACCTGTCAACACGCAGAGCTCACTTGGAAAAGCACCTTGAAAGGTTCGCTTTCAGGTCTCACATTAACACTAAACCTCCATGCTCAGTGCATCCCCTTGGCGCTTTTCACTCTTCCAAGTCTCCCCTTTCTCCCTCCTCCTCCTCACTCCCAGCAAAGGAAAACAGCTCTTGGGAGGCTGTGACATTTAGTCGTGCTGTCAATGTATTTTATTTTTAACAGCATGCTGCTTCCAGGCATCTGCTCCCCCCTCTGCTCTCGCTACCTGAAACATTGCACCTTCGCACAAGAAGCCTCCCTGAGCTCTGAGGTTAAAGGGATCGAGGTTTGGTTCCTCGCACGCTCACTCCCAAGATGCCAGCAACAGGTTTTTGGACACGTTGGGAATGGAATTGCCATAAATCAGTTTGTGCCCAGTGATTGGGAGAGGGGGGACACGGGGCTGGGGACACACACACGTGTTCCCGGTCGCTTGTGCCACCCCGGGAGCTGCAGACGTTCATGGATGCTCTCGTACTGGGATGCTGTGGTTGCTGGAGTAAAGGTACCGGCTGGTTTAGCAGCAGAGGGGCTGCTCTCAGTCTTCCCTACAGGAATTGGTGCTGCTCTGTGCCCGCTGGGACCGGTGCAAAGGTGCTCTGGGAGGTGCACGCAAGGATGAGCCGTCCCAGCAGGCAGGGATAAGCCAAGTCCCAGAATTCATCAGCTGCCCCCAACTCCACTACAGAGAAATCCCTCCATTTCCAAGGATCATCTCCTCTACATGTAAACTCCATGACCTTAACGATGGTGGCCTTAACTCATGAATCAGTTGCCTGTTCCAAGGGAGGGAGCACGATGCAGTGTTTCTGTTTGCCTGGGCTTTTACCTCTTCTTCATGATTCTCTTCCGCTCTTGGTGACGGAGCATCCGTCGCTTCCCAGCCGGAGCAAAGGAAGAGCAGAGCTTCCAGTTTCATGGGCTGGGTTAAAACCCCAGCCTGGATGTTGAAAGATGCTTGGAATCGGGTCGGTTTTGGGGTGTGTGTGTGTGTGTCTGTGTCTGTGTTGCGCTTCCCGAGGCAGCAAGCGACTGGAATCGGGCGTTTGGAAGCGGGAAGGGGTGCTCCGTGCGCTCGGGCTCGTGGAAGGAACCTCACCAAAGTCCATGGAGCCGCAGCAGGCCTTGGTCTTCCTCTCCTCCTCCTCGGGAGGTCCCTCCTCACCTGAGCTCTCGCCCACCTCAGGTTGCACTCGCCACTTTTGAGCCAAGTTGGTGGTCAAAGTGATTGCGTTTGGCTTCTCCACACTTGGAAGGTTCCCAGGGACAGCAAAACCCAAAGCGTGGTCTGAGCAAGAAACCAGATCCCGTTGGGGATGGGGGCAGCTCGGCCGTTGGTGTTTCTCATCGATGGGATCTGTCTCCCTGCCCCTTCTTCCCTCTTCTTCAGGTTCTCCTCACCTTGGCAGTGTTGGCCACGGCGGGTCTGGGTTTGGTTGCTTGATGCTGCTCTCGTGCTCCTTTGGCTCCTCTTGCTTCCAGAGCTGTCTCATGCCGAATCGGGGTCACTTCCGGCCTTGGCAGTTCTCATTCCCGGTTCAGATCCTTCACAGGCCTCCCTTGGACCCTCTTTTTGTTTCTGGAAAGCTGCTTCTGCAGAGTCTGTGCCCCGATATTTCAGCTCTTCCTATCCCAGCGTTGTTGCGTTGCTGCAGTGGGGGTTCAGGATGTCTTAGCACCCTGAGACCTGGGCAGAAAGAGGTTTCAGCCAGGCCAGGGCTCAGGAGCTGCATGGGATGGGCAGGATCGAAAGGCAGAGGGTTTTGCAGGACACAGAAGATCCAGCCTGGCTCTGGCTCCTCTCCTGGGGCTGCTGGTGGATGCGGGTTGTAGAGCTGTGACAGGGAGCAGCAGAAAACCCCATCTATAACCTGCTTTGGTCTTGGGATGTGCTCAGTTTGCTTCAGGGGGGGTGGAAGAAGCGCCTTTATTTCCCTGGCAATAGCAGGAATGACAAAAATGTGTTCTAAACATATTTGCTTCCTTGAATCCCTGTTCTTTGGTGTGCAGTGCTCCGGGCGCAGCGGCTGGGTCCCACCGCAGCTCACCAGCTCCTCCTAGGCTCGGCAGGAAAACCCCGTCTGGCCAGGGATAAGGGTGATGGAAGGCAGGGAAGAAGCAGGAATTGGGCTTGTGGCTCATCCTGCCGCTGGTGCCTTGTTTGCTTCGTGGTGTTGGGGCCGGTTGGATGAGGCAGAGGTGAGGGGGTGGTTAGGGAAGAGGCAGCAGATGGGGACAGGGCCGCACAGGGCAGCGCTGGCGTCGAGTGCAGCAGCTTCCCCGGCCCTTAATGTTGCCTTTAGGGACTAAAAGTGACCCCGTTTCCTGTGGTGGGAGAGCAGAGATCTCAGACACTGCTGGTGATGAATGGGGACTCAGAGAGTGGCTCTTCCCCCTGTGCCCTGTGCTCCCGATGCCGTCGGTGCTCCCCTGTCTCTCTGTGCTCCCCTGCTTAGTGCCTTGGAAAACCCCCACATCCATGGAAACACCATTGTAAAGCTCCACACCTGGGCAGGGAACAAGTGTCGACCAAACCTTGATGGTTTCCTTCCTTTCATCGACAGGGTTCCAGCTTTCTGTGTCCTTTTTGGGGGTGTTTTAACCCCAAAGCATCCGATACCTGAATCACTGCTGTGGGAGCAGGTCCCGGAGCAGGGTTGGGGTCTTGCCAACAGCATCCCCGCAGTGGGGAAGGCAACCAAAAGCCCAGTGTGACCCTTTGCTAACGCATCTCCCCCCAGCCAGCAACTGGTTGGAACCGTGTGATCCCATCCCAGTGTGATGGATGGGCTTCCCAAGCCATAAATGCCACTTTGGAGCACATGGGGTGAGGTTCATCCTTGTTGTGGTCGCAGAAGCTGATGCTGAGCCAGACCCAAACCTCAGGAGCTGAATGTCACTGGTGGCTGTTGCTTTCCCAGTGGGATGGGCACGCTTGGGTGCCTCTTTCCAGGCTCTCTACTGTGTTCTCCTCTCCTGGATCATGCCTGTGCTGATCCCAGGGAGCTGATGGGCTCCGAGCGCTTCCAGCAGCTCCAAAGAGCCGAAGGGCTGCTGGGTTCTTGCCCTGCATCAGCCTCTCCTTCCTCATCACGTCTCTGTGAGGTTCCTTCTCCAGGCTGTAGGTGGAGAGGGCAGGTTTTGGCTTTGGGGGTGGTTTTGGGTGTAAGGTGGCCTTTCCAGCCAGTTTGGTGGTGCAGGCTCCCCCTGGACCCATGGTGATGGGAGAGGGTGAAGGCGTTTTCCTCTCCTCCTGGTTCAGCTCTTGCTTGAAGGCGTTCAGGGCAGGAAGCCCCACTGCCCTCTTGCTTTGTGCTTCAGGGTGATTCCTCCTGCTCTTCACATGCTCCCAAGGGATGGAGCACCCCAGGCCCTGCTCTTTGCCTTAGCTTAGGTTCACCCAGCACCATCCATCCCTCCTCCGTGGCCCATTTGATGTGACCCTGGGGCTCTGCCAGGAGTTTGAAGCCCACGTTCTGGTGGTGATGGGGAGGTAGGGAGACCCCCCAAAGGTGGCACCAGCCACTGGGATTCATTGTCCTGGTGAATAGAAATGGCTGAGCCCCACATCCCAGAGTGGTCATTCCCCAGCTGAACCCTGGGAATGCTCCTTCTTTCGGGATTAGGGAGGTTTTGGGATCGGTGCCCCTTTTCCTCCTTGGTTCTGGATTGCGATGGCTCAGCAGATGCAGTCAGTGTTGGACTTCATGGACCCGTTTCGCTCTGGTTCCCCCCCCCCAACTTCCACGCCCTGAAACAAGCCCAGGAGGTGACAAAGGGACACGAGGGTCCCTGGGAGGGGGGAGGAAGGTCTGGGGTGTCCCTTTGCCCCCCCCACGCTGCTTCCTTTGCCGAGCTTCCATGGGAGAAGCCAAGAAAAAGGACCCCCCCCCCCCCCCCCGAGGGTGTAGTATCTATGAAACCCCACGTATCTATTGAGTATATACAGCCCTATATAGACGTATAAGCAACTTCCCAAGCGGATGCGCAGCTCCTTATGGTTGTTCCAGCTGTAACCCCCTTGCCGCGGTGCCCCCCCACCCTGTGAGCGGGTCCTCACAGCCCCCTGGGGACACGGGGACACACGGGGGGGACACGTCTCGTACCAAACATGTAACGTGCCTTTTATTTATGCTGCAAATATAACATTAAATATTACCCAGGAGCCGGCGCCTGCTGCCCTTTGCTTCAGGGGAGGTGACCTGGGTGCGGGGGGGCACCCGTCGGGGGGATACAGGGTTGTCACCCACTTGGGTGATGCTCTCAGTCCTCCTCGGGGGCACCGTGGGGTTGTGACACCATCCAGCCATAACTTGGGGTACCGCGGGGTGGCAGCCGGTGAACCTGCTGGGGGGAGGGGGGGGGAACGGGACTCACGGTGGTCCGGGGCACCCACGGGCAGATTTGGGGCGATTTCCGCTTGTTTTGGGGCAAAGGGAGCGCGAGAAACACGCGATCTGTGTGTCCCGTCGGGGCTGCAATAGCGCAGCGCGGCCACACGGTGGCGGAGATGAGCCGCGGTGGAGAAGAAGGGGGGACCGAGAGGGGACCGGGATGGTTGAGGGGGTGCAGGGGCAGGGTCCCTGTCCTGGGGTCCCTGGTCGGGGATTGGGATCAGCGAGGGGGGGGTCCTGACTTTGGGGAGTCCCGGTCTGAGGAGGGGATCCCGGGATTTGGGGGGGGTCTCTCGGTCCGAGCAGCCCCGGTAGTGCCGGTTGAAGGTCCCAGGCGGGGGATGCGGAGGGGCCCCGGTCCATTTGTCATCATCCGCCCATCACCCGTCCGTATCCGTCCATCCCCGGGGGCCGTCGCGGCTCGTAAATGGGTTCCATTAAGGGCGGGGGGGGCCGGGATTGATTTAACCCCCGGCCTTTTCCCCCGGGACCCCCCGCTCCGGCCCGGTTATAATAAGAGGCGGCGACGGCAGCGGGCGGTGGGGGCGATGGACGGGCGGATGCTGCTGCTGCTGCTGCTGCTGGGGGGGGCCCTGTGCGCGCCCCGCTCCTGCCCCATGGACCCCGACCTGGCCCCGGTGAGCGCCGTCAGGGGGTGGGGGGTGGGGGGGCTGAGGACGGGATCTTCTGTTGCGGGGGGGGGCGGTGGAACCCTTTGGGTCCGGCGCTGCCGTAACCTCCCCCCTCCCCTCCCGACCTCCCCGTCCGACCCCTCCCCGCAGGCCGCCGCCGCCGTCTCACCGGGGCCGCCGCTTCCCGCAGCCCTCCTGGGCGCGATGCTCCGGTCTCTGCAGCGGCCCGACCGCAGCCCCGGACCCCCCGTCCAGCCGCAGAGGTGAGCGGGACCCGAGGGGGGGCCGGGAGGGTTTAGGGGGGAGCCGGGAGTTTGGGGGGGCACCCAGAGCGGGACAAGGAAGTGGCCTGGATGGTGCCGGGTCCCCGTTAGGGTCCGTCTGTCTGTGGATGTCCCATGGCCGTGTCCCTCAGTCTGCTTCCATCTGTTCCACCGCCTTCTGTCCACCTGTCCCCACTGTACCTGTCCTTGTCCATCTGTCCACCCTCTTGCATCCCTCTGTCCCCTTTGGTCCCTCTGTCCCTGTCCCCCTGTACCAGCCCGTTCTTGTCCATCTGTCCCCCCTCTTGCATCCCTCTGTCCCTGTCCCCCTCTACCAGTGTGTTCTTGTCCATCCTCTTTCATCCCTCTGTCCCCTTCGGTCCCTCTGTCCCTGTCCCCCTGTACCAGTCCGTTCTTGTCCATCCTCTTGCATCCCTCTGTCCCCTTCGGTCCCTCTGTCCCTGTCCCCCTGTACCAGTCTGTTCTTGTCCATCCTCTTGCATCCCTCTGTCCCCTTCGGTCCCTCTGTCCCTGTCCCCCTGTACCAGTCCGTTCTTGTCCATCTGTCCACCCTCTTGCATCCCTCTGTCCCCTTTGGTCCCTCTGTCCCTGTCCCCCTGTACCAGTCTGTTCTTGTCCACCCTCTTGCATCCCCCTGTCCCCTTCTGTGCCTCTGTCTCTGTCCCTCTGTACCAGTCTGCTCTTGTCCATCCTCTTGCATCCCTCTGTCCCTTTTGGTCCCTCTGTCCCTTTTGGTCCCTCTGTCTCTGTCCCTCTGTACCAGTCTGCTCTTGTCCATCCTCTTGCATCCCTCTGTCCCCTTCGGTCCCTCTGTCCCTGTATCCCCTTCTCCCTACCTCCATCCTACCCAGTCCATGCGTCTGCCCCATCACAGGGTGAGGGTCCAGCCCCAGCTCAGCCCTCGCAGTTGGGACCCTCCGGCCGCCCCCTTCTGGACCATGGCGACGCCGCAGCGCTTCGGCCGCCGCCGCTGAGCCCCAGTCCGCTGAGTCCGTCCATCGTCATCCGTCCCCCAATAAACCGATGCCACCCCCTCAACAGTGATTGTTCGTTGGTTTGGGCTTTAAAATGTGGGGGGTTTTCTTCATTTCTTATTTTAATTTTTAAACATTTATTTCATGTATTTTTATATTTTTTAACCTTGTTTTCTGCCAGGAATCGCAGTGGGCTCCTTGCTGAAGGGGGCAGGGGGTGGCAATGTCACACAAGGCACCTCAGACAGAGTAGGGATGTGTGCAAGGGGATCCGGAATGGGACCAGGTGGGATGAAGGTTCTGGCACAGGGTAGAAATCCCCCATCAGAGCATCATCCATTGGATCATCCATTAGAATTCAATCCAAATTAAATCCAAAGGGATCCCAGTTACCCTTCATATTGGGGGGCAGGGGGGTGTTTAGTCCTAAATCCCATTGGCACAGGTCTGGGCTCAGCACGTGCATCCCAATTGTCCTTTTCCTTAAAACTCCAGGAATTGAGGGAAAAACAAGGCACCGGAACCAAGCTGGGGGCAGAGGCTGATGCTTTGATATCCCCCAGGACCAGTGGCCATGGGATCCCCGTGGGATGCTCAGGAAGGTTGGAGACATCAGGAATGAGCAGCAGGATTTAGGGAAGGTTTTATTACACTTTAGGAAAAAGGAAGTGGAGAACTGTGGGTCTGAAGGGAAGGGAGCAGGCTCAGGAGGAGGAGGCTGGGAAAGCCCGGATGGGTGAAGGCGGCTGCGTGTGATGGATGGATCCTTCCCTTGGAGCATCCAACGGCTGCCGGCCATGGAGGGTCCAACATCCCCATGCTGATGATGCTGGGAAGCTGACGCCTGGGTTTGCCATTTAATTGTACCTTAAAAATCAAACCCAAACCGACATGGAACGGCTTCAACTCCCCCTGAAATCAGAGTTGGAGCTTTGGAACAGCAACAGGGATTTAACGCGTTGGCAAAGGAGCGACCACTTTGCTTCAGCAAGACCGAACCATGATAATACACCCCATAAACGCTGATCCCACCACGGTCATCATAGAATCATGGGATGGTTTGGCTTGGAAAGGACCTCAAGATCCAGTTCCAACCCCCTCCCCTGGGCAGGGACACCTTCCACTAGGCTGAGGTGCTGAAGTGAGGTGCAGAACACCAGAACGAAAGCATGGGGAGAACAAACCAACCTCTTCCCATTGGAAGTGACTGAATCCCCCCACCCCATCCAGCTTCATTTCCTTCATCCTATTACAAATGAATAGCAGGGAATCCCCATGAGTTTTCCAATGACTCATTTTGAGCCTTGGCTGTTGGGGATCACTTACACCAGCAGTGGGGACGCAGCGGGGAAGGGGATGCTGCGCGGCTCCTCCTTTAGGTACCTCTTTGTGGAGCTGCCAAACGAGAGGAAAGGTGGGGATAAACCATCCCAAAGCGGGGTTTTCCCTTGGGATGGGGCTCATGGAGCGGTGCTGGGTCGTTGGTGCCCCCTTCCCACCTGAACCGCTTGGTGTTGATGAGCCAGTGCACGAAGTCCTTGGCCTTCATCCGGTCCAGGTAACGGGTGAAGTCGCTGGTGAAGGTTCCTTCCGAGTGCCGCTTCCTGTTGGACGCCAAGGTCTGGGCACTCTGTGGCTCGGATGAGCTCCATCTGCTCGGGATGGGGCAGACAACGTGGCTTTAATGCACACGGTGCCATCCTGCACCCTTCTGGGCACAGAATCCTCTCGGGCATTGACCGTGTGGAGCATCCTCCAGGAAAGCCCTAAGAATCCATAAAAACCATTTCCCAAGGGGGTCAGCCCAGCCTGGCCAGGTTTATCCCTGACATTAGGTGGGAAATTTCATCCCATATTATTTGCCCTGTGTCTTGCTTGGCTGCAGTGGGTTTGTGCCTCCAATCTGCTGCTCCTGGGAAGGAGTGTGGTGATGCCCGAAGCTCCTATCAGCCCCTCCAGGATGGAGAGATGATGTTGGGGTCCCTCCTATCCCAAATTCACTCCGGCAGAGGGTTCCCAATGGATTTTCCTCCCCATGGAGTGAAGCTCAGCATCCTGCCCAAAGCATCCTTCCCAATGCATCCTTCCCAATGCATCCTGCCCAATGCATCCTGCCCAAAGCATCCTTCCCAATGCATCCTTCCCAATGCACCCTTCCCAATGCATCCTGCCCAATGCATCCTGCCCAAAGCATCCTGCCCAAGCATCCTGCCCAAGCACCCTTCCCAATGCATCCTTCCCAAAGCACCCTTCCCAAAGCATCCTGCCCAAGCATCCTGCCCAAGCACCCTTCCCAAGCATCCTTCCCAATGCATCCTTCCCAATGAATCCTGCCCAAAGCATCCTTCCCAATGCATCCTGCCCAATGCATCCTGCCCAAAGCATCCTGCCCAAGCATCCTTCCCAATGCATCCTTCCCAGTGCATCCTTTCCAATGCATCCTGCCCAAAGCATCCTTCCCAATGCATCCTGCCCAAGCATCCTGCCCAAGCATCCTTCCCAATGCATCCTTCCCAATGCATCCTGCCCAAAGCATCCTTCCCAAAGCTTTATGTCCCACTGCATCCCATCACTGGTCTGACACATCCAAGAATTCCAGGGGATTGGACATGGCAATGTCCCTGCATGGGCAGGGAGAGAGCCAGGAGGGAGCCTGCCTGGAGCAATGAGAACAGGAACGCTGCAGCAGTGAGGCAGCGACAGCAACGGCTGAGCTGCTCCAACAGCCCCTGCCCATGGCAGCATCTCCTGGAGCAGCTCCACCAACGTTCCCTACCTGGATGTGCCCTCCGGGTCCTTGGTGCCCATCGGCCACCCTGTGGGGATCAGCACGGCCAACACCAGCCCGCAGAGGTTCAGCCACCGCACGACCTGCATTGGTCCTGCTGGAGAAGGCAAAAGTCACGAGAGAGGCATCCATGTCACGACAGAGAAAACCATCACCACTGCCCCCCCAAGCCCCCCCCAGCCCTGCAGCGTGGCACGGGACACATCCAGCCTGGGGGTCCTGGCAGGGTGTGGATGGGTGCAATGGGAAGTGCAGCCTCACAGTTCCCCATCGGCACCTCTGCCATTGCTTAGGAGCAGGCGCAGAGCCCCAAGGAGGGGTTTGGCCAATCTAAAGGTAGAATTCATTGCAAGAAACCTCATCACAGTCTCTGTGTAGGAGTGCTGCATCCATCCAGGAGCCCTATTTCTATCCAGGAGCACTGCATCCACCCAGGAGCCCTATTTCTATCCAGGAGCACTGCATCCATCCAGGAGCCCTACTTCTATCCAGGAGCACTGCATCCATCCAGGAGCCCTATTTCTATCCAGGAGCACTGCATCCATCCAGGAGCCCTATTTCTATCCAGGACCACTGCATCCACCCAGGAGCCCTATTTCTACCTAGGAGCCCTATTTCTATCTAGGAGCCCTAGCCAGTCAGGAGGAGTAAAATTCCAGCCCCAATCCCTTAATTCCTGATAACCAGACTTTGGGATGCCCGTCACCAACCGCTTGCATGACTCGGGGTTGATTTCTTCCACTAGAGGTGGGAAAGAAGGGAGGAAAAGGGTTTAATCCCCAAACTGGTGGGAAAGAAGGGAGGAAAAGGGTTTAATCCCCAAACTGGTGGGAAAGAAGGGAGGAAAAGGGTTTAATCCCAAAATTGGTGGGAAATAAAGGAGAAAAAGGGTTTAATCCCCAAACTGGTGGGAAAGAAGGGGGGGAAAGGGTTTAATCCCAAAATTGGTGGGAAATAAAGGAGAAAAAGGGTTTAATCCCCAAAGTGGTGGGAAATAAAGGAGAAAAAGGGTTTAATCCCCAAACTGGTGGGAAAGAAAGGAGGAAAAGGGTTTAATCCCAAAATTGGTGGGAAATAAAGGAGGAAAAGGGTTTAATCCCCAGACTGGTGGGAAAGAAGGGAGGAAAAGGGTTTAATCCCAAGATTGGTGGGAAATAAAGGAGGAAAAGGGTTTAATCCCCAAACTGGTGGGAAAGAAGGGGGGGAAAGGGTTTAATCCCAAAATTGGTGGGAAATAAAGGAGAAAAAGGGTTTAATCCCCAAACTGGTGGGAAAGAAGGGAGGAAAAGGGTTTAATCCCCAGACTGGTGGGAAAGAAGGGAGGAAAAGGGTTTAATCCCAAGATTGGTGGGAAATAAAGGAGAAAAAGGGTTTAATCCCCAGACTGGTGGGAAAGAAGGGAGGAAAAGGGTTTAATCCCAAGATTGGTGGGAAATAAAGGAGAAAAAGGGTTTAATCCCCAGACTGGTGGGAAAGAAGGGGGGGGAAAGGGTTTAATCCCAAGATTGGTGGGAAATAAAGGAGAAAAAGGGTTTAATCCCCAAACTGGTGGGAAAGAAGGGAGGAAAAGGGTTTAATCCCAAGATTGGTGGGAAAGAAAGGAGGAAAAGGGTTTAATCCCCAAACTGGTGGGAAAGAAGGGGGGAAAAGGCTCCTACCTTTGCCCAGCCCCGCTGCCCTCCAAGCCGGATCGCCCGTCCCTCCTTGCAGCAGGTTCTGGCGCTGCTCTTCCCCTTCCCAGCGCTTTTAAGCTTGTTAGGAGGATGCTGCGAGCTGACGGGGAGGTCACTGCTGCTCCTGGTCGGTGCTGCACGGGTCACTCGGCATCATTAGAGCAGTCTCGAAGTGGGGCTGCTGCAGGCAAGGCCGTTGCCACGTCTGCAGCTGATGCGTGCAGCAGGGGATGGGGCTTTCGCTGTTGCTGGGTCCTTGTTGGCCCAAAGGATCTGTGGGTTTCCTCCTTCCAGGTGACTTGGCCACCATAGGTCCTGCAGGGAGAGCTGATTTCTCTGCCCTTTCACCCCGCTCGGGGTTGAGTTAAAACACACAGAGGAATAAAGCAGGAGTAAAGGTGTCAAAGAAGCGTTCGGGTACCAGGATGCTGCTGCTTCCTGCAGGGTAAAACCCAGCTCAGATGCATGGGCACCCTTGGATCCAAGCCTGGGTTTGTCCTCCAAGGCCAGAGGTGAAACTGGGGCTGCTCAGCATCATCTGGTGCTGGCTGCGCACCAGGAAAAGGAGCGTGAGCAGCCGGTCATGGATGTGATCCTGCCCCTCTGCTCGGCTCGGTGAGACCCCACTTGCAGCACTGGGTGCGGTGCTGGGGTCCTCAGCATAAGAAGGACATGGAGGTGGTGGAGCAAGGCCAGAGGAGGCCATGAGGATGCTCAGGGGCTGGAGCAGCTCCCATAGGAGCCAGGCTGAGAGCATTGGGGCTGGAGCAGAGAAGCTGCGTGGGGAGCTCAGAGCAGCTTCCAGTGCCTGGAGGGGGGTACAAGGATGCTGGAGAGGGACCTGCATCAGGGACGGGGGCGATGGGACAGGGGGTGATGGGTTCAGAGTGGAACAGGGGGAGTTCAGCTCGGAGATGAGGAAGCTCCTTAGCGTGAGGGTGCTGGGGCACTGGGATGGGTTGAACGGGGAAGGTTTGGCTGCTCCATCGCTGGCAGTGGAGCAGAGCCCTCAGCTCCCTGAAGCTGCAGGAGCTCCCTGAACCTCTGAGGGCTGCTCCTGCCTCTCTCTGACGGGGGCAGTTTGAAGCTCTTGGCTGTGGACCGCCCGTGGTCCAGCGCTCAGGGGACTAAAGGTGTCCTGTGTCACCCTGTCAATGGGCAGAGGCAAGCGGGACCCCGCTTCCCCTGCATCCAACACGAGCCCCGGAGGAGATGAAGGCTCCGGCTCCTCTCTGTGCTCTGCCCCCGGGACCTTTCTGCCCGGGGCTGGGTAATTATTGCGCTACGGAAGAGCTCCCTGCAGCTCCCATCACTGTCAGCACGGGGCTGGTGCTCAGCAGGGGCTCATCTGGAGGAGCCTCCTAATGAGGGCCAGCGGTGGCCTCAGCACGGAGCCTGTCATCAGCGGGGATTAATGAGCTCAGCCTTCCGGGAGCGCTCGCACCCATCACTCCCAGAGAGGTTCTTGCACCCATCACTCCCATAGAGGTTCTTGCACCCATCACTCCCAGAGAGGTTCTTGCACCCATCACTCCCAGAGAGGTTCTTGCACCCATCACTCCCAGAGAGGTTCTTGCACCCATCACTCCCAGAGAGGTTCTTGCACCCATCACTCCCAGAGAGGTTCTTGCACCCATCACTCCCATAGAGGTTCTTGCACCCATCACTCCCAGAGAGGTTCTTGCACCCATCACTCCCAGAGAGGTTTCTGAATGGCACCCAAGGAGCTCACGCTGACTCTGGTTGTGATGGGGTCCCGTCCCCCCCCCCCCCATCCCGCCTCTCCCCGGCCCCACGGAGGACCCCGCAGTGCTCAGCTCAGCCAGCACCGAGCGGGGTGGGTTGGAGAAGGGTCCTGCAGGAGCTCTCCCCACTGATGCTGCGCTCCTGGTTCCAAGCGCCCTCTGTGGTCCTTCCCTTTCCACCTGGTTGGCTTGCTGGTGGCTCTGCCACCCTAAAGGACCGCACCATGGGGGCATGAATCTCTCTTATAAGATCATAGGATCATGGAATAGCTTGGGTTGGATCGGATCTTCAAAACCAGCCGGTCCAATCTCCTTGCAAGGAGCAGGGGCATCTTCAATTCGATGAGGTTGCTGAGAACCGCATCCAACCCGGCCTGGATTGTGTCCAGGGATGGGGCATCCACCACCCTCTCTGGGCAACCTGATGTGCGGGAGGAGCCGGATTTTGGCCCAGTTCGTCCCATTTTGTCCCGTTTTCTGTGTGCATGGACAGCAGGTGGCGGCCTTCCTCTGTCAGAGAGGAGCCAGGAGCATCAACCAGGCTGGAAAAGAGCTTTAAGCTCGTCCACTCCAACAGTCCCAAGGCCACCCCTAACCCATTGCACTGAGGGTGTGTGAGCGCTTGCAGGGACGGTGCCTGCAGCCCTGCCCTGGGCAGCCTGTTCCAATGCCTGAGCACGCTTTGGGGCAGGAATTGTTCCTCAGCTCCATCTAAACCTGCCCTGGTGCAGCTTGAGGCCGTTTCCTCTTGTCCCACCCCTTGGGAGCAGCCCCTTCGTGGCTCCATCCTGCTGTCAGTGAGCGATCAGCTCCTCCCTGAGCCTTCTCTTCTCCATCTGAACCCCCCCCGGTCCCTCAGCCGTTCCCCATCACCCCTGTGCTCCAGGCCCTGCACCAGCTCCGCTGCCCTTCTCTGGCCCCGCTCCAGCACCTCAGTGTCTCTCTTGTAGTGAGGAGCTCAGAGCTGTCCATCCTTCCTCTGTCCATCCTTCCCTTCCCTCACAGCATCCTCTCATTGCTCCACAGCTCCTCACCAGTGGGAGCTGATGGTGATTGGGGTCAGATCAGAGGCTCTGTCCTTTCACCTGGGTCAA
This sequence comes from Pezoporus occidentalis, assembly GCF_034315485.1. Lineage (NCBI taxonomy): Eukaryota > Metazoa > Chordata > Aves > Psittaciformes > Psittacidae > Pezoporus > Pezoporus occidentalis. Next base: position 58,178 of record NW_026915095.1, on the reverse strand, counting down.
TCAGTGCATTTTACTCCCGAAACCCCAGCAATCAGCCTCAGCAATCCACCTCACCTGGTTGAGCTCTTGCTGCCTACAAAGCCTGGTGCTCAGTCCACCCATGGTCTTCAACCCTGGGAGTTTGCCATCCCTCCTGCTCCCTGGACATCCCTCCTGGTCCTCTTTGGCTGCCCCTTGCTCCCTGTGCTCTCAGCATGATGCTCTGCGCTGAAAGGTGGATGCTTCCCTTCCCCTCCCAGAGGAGAGCGGGTGCTAAGGGCTGTGCTGGGTGCTCTGAGGTGGTTTGGAGCCGGCTCAGCCCCTTGTGGGCACCCTGGCCCAGCACCAAGCCATTGCTGGGTCATGCTGGGGCCCAGCGGGAGCTGCACTGGGGCAGCTCTGGGCAAGCAAAGCTGTGAGCGTGTGAGGAGCATCTGTGGTGATGCCCATGGGGTTGGGTTTGTCAACGTGGGCTTGGTGCTGACGTGCTTGAAGCCTGCCCTACCCCTCACGTAGGGGTAGGGTTGGTTTGGGTTTGTCTGGGACAAGGGGAGATGGTGGGGAAGGGTTTGCTCCTGCTCCATGTCCCCTCTTTAACACGGTTCCTTTCTGCTCCGTGTCCCCTTGGCTTTGACACCTGGAGAGCCCTGTCAGGTTTGTTTTCTCACCTGCCTCTTCTTCCTGCCTGTGATGCTCTCAAGGTCTTGGGGGCCCTCATGAGACAAGTTATCATTGTCCATGGGCTGAAACAGCCTCAAATAGAGCCCGGCGCTAAGGTGGCCGAGGTTTGCACTTCAGCCTCTTGATGTCAATGGGCCCTCAGCAGCTTAGTGTGTGATTCACCAAGCACTGCCAAAGCTCCCTCTTTGAGCCCTTCTTTGCCTGTTTGCCATGGCTTTTACCTTGGCAGGGCTTGCTGGCAATGGGCTGCTGAAACCTGAGCGAGCCATAAATAAAACCTGCTTTGCATCCAAATGCACCAATTAATCCTGGGTGTGTTGCTGCAATTAGATGACAAATTATGCCTCCAGATTCACTTGCCTGTTGAGGTAGAGAAGCTGTGTTTGCTCAGCCGGGGACGGCTTGCCCATGGCTTTCCATCTACCCCAGGGGATGTGCAATGATAAACAGGGGAGCTGCACCCTGCTGCAGCGGCAGAATGGGGACCCTATGGCCTCAGCTCCTTTACCTGCAGATTGGAAGCTCATTTGCTGCCCTATTGCAAGATGTTAGTGCAGGGTTCACGCTTGCAATGTCCAAGCCTTGTAGAGGAGCTGTGTGCAGTGCTGGGGTCCTCAGCATGGACATGGAGCTGCTGGAGCAAGGCCATGAGGATGCTCAGTGGCTGGAGCAGCTCCCATAGGAGCCAGGCTGAGGGCATTGGGGCTGGACCAGAGAAGCTGCGTCGGGAGCTCAGAGCAGCTTCCAGTGCCTGGAGGGGGGTACAAGGATGCTGGAGAGGGACCTGCATCAGGGACGGGGGCGATGGGACAGGGGGTGATGGGTTCAGAGTGGAACGGGGGGTGTTAGGTTGGAGATGAGGAAGCTCCTTAGTGTGAGGGTGCTGGGACACTGGGATGGATTGAATGGAGAAGGTTTGGATGCTCCATCCCTGGCAGTGTTCAAGGCCAGGTTGGAGCACGCTGCTCCAGTGGAAGGTGCCCCTGCCTATGGTGGGGTTGGAGCTGGATGAGGTTTAAGGTCCCTTCCAACCCAAACCATTCCATGAATTAAGCCCCATCAGATTGGAGCAGGGGTCGCCTTCGGACCTGCAGCTCCTGGGCCCTCCTAGCAATTGTGGGTACCAGATTTGACCGCTCTGCTCTAGCTCTGAGACTGGGGCTGGTGCTAAACAGCACACACTGATGTGCTGCAGGATGCTCCCTCCTGATCCCCCTGGTGCTGCAGAACGGCTCGCTTACAGCTTGATTCGGAATGTGTCTTGATGCGGATGGAAGCCCTTTGTGGTGGGGAAGAGCCTTGTTAATGCACTGAGACAGTGAGGCACTGAAAAGCTGGGGCTGCTGCTAGAGAAAGGTGTTTTCTTCACATGCTGTTTCCATGGAAAAATGCGTATCTGGGGGTTGAATTATAAAGGATGAGTAAACCCAAGGCAGGGATGAGTAAACCCAAGGCCAGGCTCTTGCTCTTGCAGGGATGCTGCCTGTGCAGAGGGGAGCTGGTTCCTGATGCTCAGCTTCAGTGCTGAGCCCCACATCTAAAGCAAACACCGGGACAAAGGCACAGAGATAAGGAGCCTCTTGATGTCACTGTTTACACACCCGACTTCCATCCAAGCTTTATCTCCCCATTAACTGCTCTTGCAGGGTTTCTTTGTGAAAGAGCCATAGAGGTTTTCTTATCTGGTTGGAACAAAATAAGCTGATAGTGGTTTATATCCCTTTCCCCTTTGATGCGGATGGATGCTGATAGCAGCTATCATAATTCCTATGGACTCTGGCCTTTTAAAGGAGGAGGGGGGATGGTTCCCTGTTGGAAAGCGGTTGGTTGGGTGAGTAGCTTGAAAACTAAGGAATTTCCTTCAGGAGAGGAGAAAGGGTTCGTTTTCTGCTGCTGGAACCGCTCAGGCAGGGAAAGAGCTGCTCCATCACAGGAGAAATGCCCTCCTTGGGAATGAGAGGGGGGAAATCCCAGCAGCTGAGAGAATCCTTGGGGAAGGGGAATTGATTTCTCTCTCTTTGAGGCCCTTTGACAAGAAAAGGCAAACTGTACAGGGCATCTTGAGCTTGTTTTGATCCTGTTCTTCCCCTCCCCAGCTGCACAAGAGGGCATTATATCAACCTGCAGCTGTACCTGGCTTGGGGGCAGGAGAGCTCTTGCTGTCTTGCCAAGCAGGATTAATGTCAAGCCGGCAGCCAAGGGCCGTATCCTGGAGGATGCTTGCCAGATGCTCGGCTGTGTTTTGTTTGGTGGTGGTTATGGTTTTAGGGGTGGTTTCTGAGCCCCATTGGATCCTGGCTCTCCAGGAGCCTTCCCACACAGCAAGGCTGGGCATGGGGACTCGTCCTCCTGTGCATCCCGATGCTGGTTGGATGCCACGAGCTTGGGGATCGCTTGTTTTGGGGGGAAAGCAGCCCAAATGCTGAGTGTGCATCAGCCCCGGGGTGGGAGCTCAGCCAGTTCAGAGGCCTCTTACTGGGCTGGGGCTTAAAGCTGCTTAATCCCTTCCTTGCTTGCGAAGTCCTTGTGCTCTCCTTGTGCCTGGAAAACCCTCCTGGCTCCGGAGCTGCCCTTTCCCAACAAAGCCCCTTTGTCAGGCAGACCTTAGGGTTGCTTCTTTGTTTTCCCTTCTTTACTTTATGACTCTCTTTGATTGCCGTCGCCACCCCGCAGCACAAGGAGCCCTTCTTGGGGCCGCTCTTGGACTTTGCCTGTTTGCAGGAGGGAGGTGAAGAACAAACGGGGCTGTATCCTGGAGAAGGGGAGGCAAAACCTTGGAGCAAGAGGGAAGTTGGCAGCAGAAACGCAGCCCTGAGCCAGCAGCGCAGAGCCTGTGGTCCAGGCAGGGAGAGAGCCTTGTTTTCATATGGGATGCTGAGGCTGCTCTTTGGAGAAGAGTGGCTGGAAGCAGGAGTGGGGTTTTTCTCCCTCTTTTACTCTTAAGAAACCTCCCTCTGGTGAGGATTTTCCTGGTTTCTTGCTTGTTCTCCATGGAGCATCCCAGCAGAGGGCAGCAAGAGATGTCCCAGGCACCCATGGGTGCTGCTCCAGGCTTACTGCAGAAGCAGCCCAGTCACTGTCCCCTTCTGGTCCCCAGCCTTGAGGCATCTGTTAATAACTCCCTATTATTATATCGATTATAACTCAAATAACTCCAAGTCTTTAGGTGCTTTAAAGAGGCATTTTTAGGGCTCTAGGGGGGTGTTGAGGTGGGAACAGATCCTTTTGCCCTCCCAGGGCTCTGGACATCTTCTGCCCTTCATCTCTTGAATTGCAGGTTTATTTGGGGCAATCCTCCTCCTGTATTCCCGTGTATTATGGTGCTGCATCTCCCCATGCACTCAGCAGGGCCTTGGTGCACTGCACCGATGCTGAAGCAAGGACCAAAGCAGAGCACTGGTGGCTTCACACTCACCTGAGCAGTGGTGCCTGTTGCTGGTGGGTGCTGAAGCCTGACCTGATGTGCTGCTGCATTCAACCCGAGTCGTACCTGTGTGCAGTGCTGGGGTCCTCAGCATAAGAAGGACATGGAGGTGGGGGAGAAAAGCCAGAGGAGGCCATGAGGATGCTCAGGGGCTGGAGCAGAGAAGCTGCGTGGGGAGCTCAGAGCAGCTTCCAGTGCCTGAAGGGGGCTACAAGGATGCTGGGGAGGGACCTGCATCAGGGACTGGAGCGATGGGACAAGGGGTGATGGGTTCAGAGTGGATCAGGGGGAGTTCAGGTTGGAGATGAGGAAGTTCTTCCCTGTGAGGGTGCTGGGACACTGGAATGGGTTGAATGGGCAAGGTTTGGATGCTCCATGCCATCAAGGCCACGCTGGCCACAGGGGCTTGGAGCAAGCTGCTCTAGTGGAAGGTGTCCCTGCCCGTGGCAGGGGGTTGGAACTGGATGTGCTTTAAGGTCCCTTCCAACCCAATCCGTTCTATGCTAGAAGCCCACGATCAAACACGGATGAAGGCGGTGGATGCTGAGGTGGAGGCTGCTCCCGGTGCCAACAGGAAGGGTCACAGAACCGGGACCGCAGCAGCTCGAGGCTGGGCAGAGGCTGAGTAGGAGGGGGAAGCTCGGTGCGTGCGCTCCAGAGGAGGTGGGTGCTGGCACGGGCTGGAGTGTGACTAACACCAACGTCCTGCCGGGCTCTGCCGTCCCTCTGCTGCCCTGGGTGATGCACAGGAAGCATCTCGAGAGCCTCCCGCATCTCCCGGTGCGCTGCAGAGCTGCAGCCAAGGGAGAACATCTGTAGCTTGGCTTCCTTATGGCTCCTGAGTTGGTCCTTGGCTGCTTGGGGCTCTCCAGCAAAGCTGCTCCTGGAGGGGTCGTTGCTTTCCTGGGCCACTCGGTGGGCTGCAGTCCCCCTCTGCGATGCTTCCGCGCCTGCCCTGCGCTTGCCTGGGTGCCTCCGTCTCTCATGGCCCTGTTCTCGACCAGCAGGTCTTCGCTTTGCTTTGTTCTCCAGGCGCTTTCCATGGGAAGTCAAACTCCAGCTTGAAGCAAAGCGTTTGGGGTTGCAAAGCCCAGCCCCGGTGGCAGGGATGCGCTCCCAGGTTGGGCAGCGTTATCCGAGGGATGGAGGGAGCTGGGCTGATCCTTTGCCAAGGGCTGACGCAAAGAGGCACCTACAACCCATTGGAAATACCCTTGTTTAATGGGGGTATTGCCACAGGATCTTGTTTCTCCTCAAGCACTTGGTTCCCTCCCCTGTGTCTACAATGGCCCAGCAAGCTTGTGTTTCAGGGACTTTAGATGCTGCACAAAGAGCCCTTCCTTAAACAGATTGAAAGCTCTTTGATGCGTGAGGAGATATAAGGTTTCAAGGTTGCTACAACATGGGGAAAAGTTGGGGGTTTCCTCCTTGCCAGAACAACAAAAAAGGACCTTTTTAAAAGCTCTTTTAATGGAAAAGATGCTCCAGAGTGAGAAACAGTCTGTGAAATGCTCTTGGTGCAAAGCAACTGCTGGTAGGGGGGCGTTTAGGGGGTAACTGCACCTCATTATGGCACGTACGTACAAGAAGGATGTGCTGCAGTGCCATAGTCTCACCTGATGCACCTCTAAACCAGGGGATGTGCGAGGAACCGGTGGTACAAGGCACTGATTGAATTCACACCCTTCTAACCCCACTGGTGCTGAATCCCTGTGGCCATAGGGAGGGGGGGTGATGGGGTGCATGGCAGCTCCCGTTGCAGGGGAAAGCAGTAACAGCCCCATTGAAAACGGGGCTCGAAGCCTTCAAAAGACCCAAGTTTCTCCGGGTTTAAGCACCGCTGTTCCCATCCCTGGGCAGGCAGGAACAGGCAGAAGGACCTTGGGGCTCCCCAGCCACGACCTGGGCTCTGCCCTGGCACAGGTGAGCTCACATCCCTTGCAGGATGCCAGGCTTTGGGCTGGATTAAACGCAAGCTCTCTGCCATGGATTGCATCTACCAGGGACCAGCACGAAGCTGGGTGGGGAAGGGGTGACACGAGCACCAGGAGCTCTGCACCGGGCAGGATGCTGCCGGCGCTCGCTCTGCTTCAGGGTCTACCCCTGCCCGTGCAATGGGGAAGGGTTGGGGGGTTCATTGCTTGTGCTCCCTCCCAGCTGCCCCCCCCAGCCCTGCCTGGGTCCATCCTGTGTTTTCGAGCCAGGCGCTGGCTGCCTTTTGTGCTGACGCAGAGCTGCTGTGGCAGATGCTCTGATTCATCCCATGGAGGGCTCACACCCAGCCCGCCTTTCTGCTGCTTGTTGGGCACACTGGAAGTGCTGCTGGGAGCTGGGCCCCTCCGTGGGGTGCTGTGCTGCTCCCTGAGTCCCTTTATGGGGTGTGGGGTATGCCAGGACTCCTGGATGCTGGGGTGGATGGGGTTTAGAGCAGCAAAGCGAAGAGGGATGCTCAGGGTGCATCCTCAGGGGCCAGGGCTGCCGTGGAAGGAGATTGTTGGATGCAGGTTTTGGGCTGTTGGGGTGCTTTGAGAGGGGTGTCTCTGGGTTCTGGAGGTGCTTGAGTGTTCCCCCCTGGGGCTTGTGTCTGGAGAGCAGCAGCATTCCATGTGTGATTGTGCTGCTGATTATTCTCTGCCCTTAAGAAAGGGGGAAACTGAGGCACAGAGGGGCTGTTGCCTCAGCCCGTCCCTGAGGAGGGGTGGCTTGGGAGGGTTAAGGCAGGGTACAGGATGTGGGTTTAGCTCCTTAGCTCTGTGTGACCCAAACTAAGGGCTTTTTCCCCTCCTTTTCTCCTCTTGCTTGTCCCCCACCTCTTGTGTTGAGGGCCAGAGCAGAGAGGGTAAAGGAAAAGGAGGGATAAGGGTCTGCTGCTACCCAGGCTCAGCCTGGGTTGCAAAGCTGCTTCAAATAGGGGTGATGCTGCCCATCTCCCATGCAAAGGGGGCATGACCCTTCTGATGGGCATCAAGCTGCATCAGGTAGCTCCTGGACGAGCATCTCCCACCTCCTTTGGGGTCTGTGCTCAGCAGAAGCCTCATCTCCGCAGCACAAAGCGGGGCTGCGATGGAGCTTTGCCTGGGGCTGGATTTGGGAGGCCAGAGGGGAGGGATGGAGCCGGTGTCCCCACGGCCAGGCTGGCGCGAGGCGCTTTGGCAGAAGGTGGTGGCAGAACTGGAAGAGCAGGGCTCCATCAGGAGGTCAGGGCGAAGGTGTGGGTTTGGCACCGGGCGAGGGGCTGGGAGCGTTGTGGGTCAGCTTTTGAGGGCACCAGTGGGAGAACTGGTATGGCAGAAAGCCTGACTCAAACTGGAGCGTGAAGGATTGCTGCCTGCTCCTCCCTGCTCCTGCCAGCCCTGCCGATGGGCTTCACACTGCCCTGGACCTGGGTCCTGCTTGTGAGGCATCTCCTGCACTGGTTCATCCTAGCCACTATCGCCTCCCAAACCACCCCATAGTGCCTGTTCCCACAGGGCTTGGGGTCTAGGAGCTGCCCTTTGGGGTGTCTCTTGCCCTTTGGGGTGTCTCTTGCCCTTTGGGGTGTCTCTTGCCCTTTGGGGTGTCTCTTGCCCTTTGGGGTGTCTCTTGCCCTTTGGGATGTCTCTGCAGCCAGCTTCACCCATTCTTTCCTCCTACAATCTGATGCCCGTGGCTTGTTTAAAATTCCCTTTATTCACAATAAATAATATCCTATATTACAAAGATCTCGACACAAAATGCACGAATCATGGTTCTTTCCGCAGCCATGAATAAAAAGGACTCACCAGCACCAGCTAATGCGTGACAAAGAGCATCTATGGGTAGCGTTGGCCCTGTGGCGGGGAGGAAGCGGGGAATTGGGCTGCACCCACCTTGCCCAAAGCGGTCCTTCTTCTCTGCTGGGCTCTACAAGGTGTTTCCATCCCCTGGGCCGTCAGATGCAGGGGTGAAATCCTGTTGTGCACCAGCACATGCGGGCTCAGGCCCCTGCCAGCGGTGCACAACTGGCACCCAGGAGGGCAGGGATGCAGCCCCATGGGTGCAAAGCTGCAGCTGAGGCTGCCCTAGGCTGAGATGCCTTCGCTGGCTGCAGTTAAGCTTAGGAGAGGTTCTAGCGCTCACACTCGTGTAGAGGGGTTATATACAGACACTGCAATGCTCCTTTCTTAGCCACAGGTGGTCTTTGGGTTGCAAGGCTTTTGCTTAAGAGTCTGCTGTAGCTGGATGTGGTCATTGGTGCACACATGAGCCCATGTGTGGGGCTTCCTCCCCTCCTTCTGCTTGCTCTTTCCTAACTCTTCCTATGGTGGGGTCAGCTCCATGGATTTCTTCCTCTCCTCTCTCTGCTCTTCCCACTCCTCCTCTGACTCGTAGGTGCCCTTGATGATGGCAACCCTATCTGACAGGTTCATGCAGTAGGGGACCAGGATGTAGAAGTAGAGCAGTGAGGCCAAGCAAGCCCCAAGGATGGGTCCAACCCAGAACACCTAGAAAGCAAACAAGGAAGAGGGTGAAAGCAGGTCCTGGAGGATGGTGCACCACGTCCAGCCATTACACCAGCATCCCTCACTGCTCCGCATCTCCTGTCCCATGCAGAGATGCAAATACCCATCCCAGTAGACTTCTTGGGCTGAAATCTCTTCAAGCTCTTTATGAGTGCAGAGATGTGGTGTGCTGGAAAGGAAGCGCCAAGCCTGCTCTGAAAGGTTGGGTCTGAACTTGCAGGTTCAGTAGGTGAGTGGAAAGCCAAAGCTGAGCTTCTCCATGGGCTTTATGGGCATCAGATGATGCCCTAGCTCATTCTGCACCGTTGCATGGGGGCTATACTGGCTCTGTGCTATGGGGATAACCTGTTTCCAATCCATTCATCACATGTTCTCCAGTCCCTTTTATCCTTTCAGGCTTGAAAACATCCCGCCCTGGTGCAATCACTGCCCTCTCCCTTGCCCTGCATCTCATGCAGCTTGGTCCCGAGCCCTGATGCTCACCCAATGCGCCGAGCTGAACCTCCTCACGACGACGGCGGGCCCGAAGGAGCGCGCTGGGTTCATGGAGCAGCCGGTGAAGTAGATCTGTCAGTGTGGAAAGGAGACCAGGTTAAGGTGCAGCATCTGAACCCGGCCTCTGCACCTTAACCTCTGGCTTAGCAGGCAGGGAGAACTTCCCAGGAGCAGGGACGGAAGCGGTCCCTGGTGCTGTCTCTCTTGCAGGGAGCCTGGGATGGATGCCATCCTTCCCCACATCACCATGGACAAGGAGCCCCGCTATGTCCCGTTGGCTCTCCCAACGCAGCTCCCTCTGGGACCGACCGCAGGGGGGTTATTTTGGGGGAGCTCTGTCCCAGCAGGACCCTCTGCCTGGCCACTCACCCCCACCAAGTGCCCCACGGCAACAGAGAGCCCGATGGACAGCGCCGGGGCGCCCACGTTGCCGCTCCTCCGGTTGTCCGTGGATGCGAAGATGCAGGCGGCCAGCTGGAAGGTGAGGATGATCTCCACCACGAGGGCCTGCCCGGGGGTCGTGTTGTTGTTGAGCTGCCAACCAGCAAAAGCCAACAGTCATCACCCAGCCCTAGGGCTCAGCAACGCCACTTGAGGGCTTTGCTGGTGGGTTTGGGCTTGCAAAGCCATGAAAGAGAAGCCCCCCAGCTCCCCTGCCCAGCCTTTGGGCACAAGGTGCTCTGCTTCCAGGGCTTCTTTCCCTGAAAAGAAACTACCTTTCTTGGCCCCAAATCTGCCTCCCTCCTGATCTCTCCCTTCCCAGCGCTCTCCAGTCTCTTTCCACTTGCTTGTCTCCACTACACTCGGTGTTTCCCCACCAAACCCCACATGGATTTGCCCCTTTTTCCCCCCTCTGTTTCTTTTCCCCTTGATCCTTGCAAGCTGTTGCATCCTGATTCATCTCCCCCTCTGCTTTGTGGGCATGGGATGAAGGGAGAGGGTTGGGGTGAAGGCTGGGCTGTTGTCCCAGCACCTTTGTGCTCACCGTTGGGATCTGTCAGATGGACTGGACCCCACTGGGCTTGGGAAGGACAAAGTGCCCCAAGACCCATGGTTTTTAGCTAAAGCTGACCAGTTTGGGACCGGGAGCATGTGGGAACGAGATGCACGCAGCATCTCACCCTAGTGACTGATCCCTCTGCCCCAAGCCTGTGCTGATCCCAGGGGGCCAGACCCGATGTGGTTGGAGCAGAAGCTTCATTGCTCCCATTTCAGGTGGTTTCCCAGCTCTTCCCAAGGGTTTGAGACAAGCTCCTCATCCCCACTTATCTCCCAGGGGGCCAATGCCCCCCTTCTCCTCCAAGAGCACCCCCTCGCTGCCTCCCCGTGATTGATCCTTCAGCTCTTCTCCATCCTCCTCTCATCCCCAGCTCCCCCAGTGCAGCAGTGCCAGCGGGCTCCGCTCCCCCTGCCCGTGCTGGCTCTGCTCCCTGCCCTCCAGCCTCTGTCCTGGCACAGCTCCTATCCCAGCACTAATCTCCAGGTGGAGAGGCTGCAGTCAAGAACATCTCAATGGTGCTGGTGACTCACTCAGGCCCTTAGGATAAAGGAAGCACTTATTAAAGAAGGGGAAAAAAAACATGCCATTTATTACCCCGCACAATGAATCTGTCATGTCAATCCTCTGCTGGCTATGCCGGGGTTTGCTCCTAGCCCATTCCCATCCCTCTATGCAATGCACTGAGATGGATTCGGCTCTCCGAGCTGGCGCTGGCACAAGCGACCCACTCAGAAGGGAAGGGGAACGCGCCTGGCAAGGCGAACCATCTCCAGGTGGGGATACTTACAGCGTTGATGGCCAGGTTACCACGGGTATTGGCCGGCGTCACCCCATAGAGGATGCCAGCCCCAGCGATGGCCCCGACCAGTTGGGCAATCACGTAGAAGAGCGTCCGGAGGAAGGAGATCTGGTTCCCGACGAAGAAGGCGATGGTCACGGCCGGGTTGATGTGGGCGCCGCTGATGTGGCCAAACGCCTGCACCAACGTGCCGATGGCCAGGCCGAAGGCCAGCGAGATCTGGAGGATGCTGGGCAGGGCTGAGGGCCACTTGAGGGCTGAGCCGAGGCCGATGAAGACGAAGATGAGCGTGGAGAGGAACTCGACGAAGACGGCTCGAGCAAAGGCCAGGGTCAGTATTTCCTTCTTCATGGTGGGAGAGGGTAGAGGGCGGCTGGGAAAGAAGAAAGTCCGGGTTTCCTCTGTCTCCGGGCTCTTCTGTCTGCACCCAGTTGTAGGGCCATACCTATCTATATATGCAAGAGCAGCAGGGAGCTGTGTTACAAGGCGGTGGGTGGAGCCAGGGAATTAGCCAGTCCTCCCAAATTATCATGTGAAACTGGAAAAGTTTCCACCTGAAAATAGCTCCGGAGCCTCTTGGTGAACCAGTGACTCAGATATTGGTGGCATTTCTTTATCCTGCCCTCTGCAAACAAAGAGCCCCTATAGGGTGTCTCTGTGGTCGTTAGATAACGCGGTTGCATAACGAAGCCCTGCTCCCTCCTCTGCTTTTCCCTCTTGCCACCTCTCACCAGCCTTTGGGTGGTTCTTTAGCAGAGGTGTAGTTCACGTTCCCCTCCTCCATGGGCCTGCGGGCTGGAGAGGGCTGCAGTTCTGTCTGGGATGTCTTGTTCCTGGTGTTAGGCTGGAGGAGCATTCCTGGAATGGGGAATTCTCATTCCCAGTGTGTTTGGTTGACATGGGATGTTGGGATGGAAAGCGAAGTGAAGCTCCTGGAGCTGCTCCCAGGCTGCCGAGGCAGCTCAACCATAGCAAAGAAGCGCTTTGGTGTTGGAGCTCGGCTGGCTTTGGGGGATGCTTTGCCTATGTGGGGAGCCACAGGCAAGCTGGAGGTGCCTGCATGGGGTGGTGGAGCCTGGGTAAAGGCAGCTGATCGCTGCAGAGCCTGACTGTGGATCCCTTTAGCTCCCTTGCTGCTCCTTCCAGGGCATTGAGCGAGGGCTTTGCCAGCGCCTGGGCTGGCGCTCAGGGGGTGCTCGCTGCCCGTAGCCAGGCAGGGTGGATCCTACCCCTGTCATCTCGGGCCCTTACCTTTTCTTTTTGCCTTTCAAGCTGTTGCTCAACGAGGGCAGTGATTTTGCTCTTGGGAATGCCAGCAGAAAGCCACAGGCTCTGCATGGACACAGGCCATGGTGCCACGTCTCCTTCCAGGTTCCCGTGGGGTTGCCCTCCATCCCTTGGCTGGCAGGGATTGCAATGGGGGGGAGCTCTCAGTGCTGTGCATCAGGGAGCTGTTGGGGACTGAGGTTGAGGGTTTGGGGATGGAAGAAGGGCCTAGTGATGGTGAACAGTGAATTCTTGGCTCCTTCGTGGTCCTTGCAGCCTTGTGCCAGGACTTGATTTCATGTTTTCAAATGGGTTTGGGTTGGAAAGAACCTCAAGTTCCAACCCTCGGCCATGGGAAAGATCTTCTCTCTTTGCATCTTGCCTTCCTCAAGTGATGCCACCTCTGTGCCTTATGCAGCACTGGGGTTATCCATGGCTGGCTCTGAAGGAGCAGCCAGAGAATCATGGAATGGTTTGGGTTTGGAAGGGACCTTAAAGCTTATCCGGCTCCAACCCATGCCACGGGCAGGGACACCTTCCACTAGAGCAGCTTGCTCCAAGTCCCATCCAACCTGGCCTTGAACACTGCCAGGGATGGCTCATCCAAACCTTCTCTGTTGAATTCATTTCAGTGTCCTACCACCCCCACAGGGAAGAGCTTCCTTACATCCAGCCTGAACTCCCCCTGTTTCGGTTTAAACCCATCACCCCTTGCCCTATCACTCCAGCACAGGGTGAGCGAAGCTCTGCATGCAGGAGCTGGGTAAAACCACTTCAAACCCTCTTTACATCCCCCAGAAGCGCTAAAAAGCTCCCTTCACTGCTGCCTTCTGCTGGCTGCAGCCAGACCTGCACACATCCCATGGGATCAGCGCTGAGGAGGGATTCCTCCCCACCGCAAGACAAAGGGACTTGCAAAGAAACGAGCCTTTCACCTCCGGCCCTACCCCGAGTCCTGAGCTCAGCAAAGAGACCCGGAGCATCCCGAGGGACCGGGGCTCTGTTACAGCCTTAATTCCTGCTAATGGTTTTCCCTGGCGCTGCTGCTCCCGGGGCAGCTGCAGAGGGAAAAGTCGGATCTGTTATCCTAGAAACACCCGCTCCGTTGGCGTGTTTTGGTGAAAGTTTTGCAAGCTGGTATTTCAAGACACCCTGGCCACATTCCAGCCCGGGTAATGACTTGCCGCTTCCCTTCAGCCCTGTCTGTGGCTCCAGCTGCATCGAACGCGCCTTGCTCCCGTCCTCCAAACCCTTTCCTTGCTCTCCCACCGCTGAGCCCCCTTGGAAGTGGATGTGTTTTGCATCCACGGGACTTTATGGCTCAAAGGCAGCGTTAAAGAGGCTCTCCCAGGTTCCCAAGGGGTGGATAACGACCCAGCAAAATCCTCCTGACCGGGAGATGCAGTCCAACAAGGCTGGAAATGATGGGGAAGGCTCCCAAAGGGAAACAAGGTGTTTCTCTAACCACATGCCATGCAAACCCCTCTTTTCCTGAGGCTCTTTGCTAGCCTTTCCTCACCGGGGCATTCCTGTGTGGAATGTCGAACCGTGTCGAGCAGGCATTGGGAAGGCTCCTTTCCCTCTTTCCTGGCTGCATGCCCTCCAAGGAGCTGGTATGAGCTGAAAAGTGCCTTTGATGTGTCAAACGGAATGGAATTGGGCAAGATGTTGAGGAGGCATTACGCAGGGAGCTGCTGACAGACGGACACCTACGTGGTGGGGTCACGCACGCCTCGTTTCACCCCTGGGCTTTTGGAGGGAAGAAGATGAGGAGGCTTTTTGCAAGGACAGGTTTAGCTGTGTCCTTCCTCCTCCTCCTCTTCCTCCCTTATAGCAGCACACACCGCAATTGCCCACATGGACCATCCACGGCTTGGGGGTAATGCGTTGGATGGGGAGAGCACTGAGCCCACTGCGGGGCTGGGGTGCAGCGTGCCCGGGTGGGAGGAAGGCAACCGGTGCCTCATCCTCGCCCGGGGCCCTCCCAGGGCTCTGCCTCACCCACGGAGGCGTGTGTGTTATTAAGTGGCTGCGTGTGTCGGTCCCTGTCGTCCCCACGTCGCTGATCCCATTTGCTCTATTAATTTGTCATTTCCGTGTCATTTCAGCCCAAATCCCTCAGTTTAACCTCAAAGCCTGGCAAATTCGGGTTATAAATGCTGCTGAGACCCAGCCCAGCTTGGGTTTTGCTTCTTCGCCCTCGTTGGCTCTATGTCTCAAGCAAGGACCTGAAAACTGGCACAATAATACAAGCAGGAGTAATAACACCAACAGGAGACAACTATTTCTGCTGGAATCTGGGGTTATTTGGGGTTAGATGGCCAGAGGAGAAAGTTTGGGTTAGTTTCTTGCTGGCTGAGCTCTGGGGTGTTGCAGCAAGGCACTGATGGGGATAAAAATGGGATGCCCTGGGAATTTAAAGTAGAGCAAGGAGCAGCACATTTTGCCCTCCTCATCCTCAGTTCCTGGGGCTGCTTCTTGCCATGGTGGTAGGAAAGAAGTGGGATTAATGTTGATGTCTCTGTAAGGGTGCTGCAGGCTGGGCTCTCAAGGATTTCTCTTATCTAACCCTCCATCTGCTTGCGCTCCCTATAAGAGGGATTACTCTGATGGCCTGAGGGTGATGATGAAGGTGACCTCCTCTGGCCCTGGAACAACAGGGCTTTTGCCTTCCCCTAGCAACCTGAGTGAGCTTTGGAGCTCCAACCTCACGAGGCTGTTTGGGTTGAGGGATGTGCCCATGTCCTTTGCTGCCGTGCCCCCACTTTGGCTTGAAGCTGGTCCCGAAGCTGTCCCCAGACTTTGGTGGCTTCTGTGCTGAGCACGGTGGTCACAGTGACCTCGTAACCTGGGTGCCTGTCAATAGGGGTAATGCTGTTGAAGCGCTGAGTAGTGTTAATGCTTAATAACAGCATTGCTCTGCTCCGTGCTTCGAAATGACTGGATGGTCTCTGAGGTGTAGCAGTGGATGGCAGTGCTTTGGGGCTGGTGTGCAATGGAAGCACCAGCATCCTTAATTATTAACTTGCACTGAAATCATCATTAAATCGTCACATGGGGATAATAATGTGTATCAGGGAAAGCAAAGGGCCAGGTAGGAAGAAGCCCTGGACGAGATCACGCAGTAGAAAGCTTGGCTGGGAACCTTGCTCCTGATTTTCAGGTCTAGCCCCTTCCACTGAAGCCACCTGCATCGGGGACATGAAGGGGCTGCATTCCTGCCCATCTAGAGAAACACTTTGAGCTCTTATGGGCCAGCAGCTCGTTATGGGTGTCCTCAGGGTTCTCAAAGCTGTGTCAGTGGCAGGGATCTTTAAGGTCCCTTCCAACCCAAACCAGTCTGTGATTTTTCACTCCCATTCTGCCTTTGAGCCCCAAAGCAAATGGACAAAGACATTTCTCTATGTATGTATTTAGATGGCATGGAATAATTGGGATTTAAAGAAACCCGTGACGATGGCATCCCTCGTTGCACCAGATCTGGAGCTGGAAGTTCTTGCGCCGAGCTGCCTCCGGATAAACGCGTGATTCTGATTCGGGTTCTTTGTGTTCCTGGAAAACCAGGCTGAAAATCAAAGCAGAGCCCACGGAAACCACCCAGGCGTGGCTGGATGGCTTCAAACCCTGTCTCCCTGCTGAGGTGCGAGCCACGGTGTTATCAGTTCAGCCAGGTCTGAGGCCGGCGTGTGGCAGCTCTGATTTCCGCGTTGCTGATCCTGCCCTCTCCTTCGAGTTGCCCTGTGTAAATCTGGAATGACTGGCTTGGTTTCCTGACCATGCACGTTTTGGAAGTGTCATTGAAGTCAATGACACAGCTCCGCAGAGAAGGTAAAGTCGTGTTTTGCATTGACTCAAGGAGACTTAGGCTGCTTTAGCCATCCGACAAGCTGGTTTAGTGAGATGGGGTGGTGTGCCAAGCGCAGAAGCCAGCCAGGGCAGGAATCAGCATCCCAGCGGTGTTGAAGTGGGGATGGTCTTTGTTTTGTCGGTCCTATTTTGAAGATAAAACAACGTAAAATGTTCTTTTTCATGTCACTTTTGCCCATCAACAGGCTGTTGGCCCAAGGCAGCACTCAAAGCTGGACTGGGCTGCACTGGTGGCTGTGGGACTTCAGGTCTGGGAGGTCACTTTGTGTGACTCTATGTTCTGGGACCATAAATGTGTCACTATTCGATTCACATGTGAGTAAAAGTAAATTTAAAGCTCTTTATTTAGAGAATGCAGTAAATATGAAACATTTAAACCCATTTGGGGGCCCTGTGCTGCTTATGTGAGTCTGAAACATTGTCAGGGTAAATAAGAAATGAAAGGCTTAGCTCTTAAGGCAAAGAGATGTGTAAATAGCTTGAACATTGCCAAAAAAAAGCCCAAAAGATTCAGCTGGGTGGCATCTTATAGAGCAGGTCATTGACAGGGAAACTCCTGGGTAAGTTACTTTGGGTTATCCTAACATATACAGGGGTTGTTTTCCCTTTGAATAGTAAAAAAACCCTACATTTAAAACCAAATATTCAGTGATTTAAATACAATTTTACACTCTGATTTGAGACATTTATTTTAATTCCTATTGTTGAGAACAGATAGATTGGAAAGCCTTTTCCAAAATGCCATTCAAATGTTCCTTTGCTATTGAAGGAATAAACTGAAGGACCAGAATCAACATCTTTGCTGTGGCAGAGAATGAGTTAAAGCAGCACTGAACCTGCTGCATGCATCTCAATAGCAGCCTTCTGGGGGTAGTTACATTACTACTACATGACTGGAGGTGAAAAATGGATCCTTGGCTAGAGCAAATAAAGCTTGTGATGGAATTTCCCCCTTTGCTTTGCAGTGTGGCATCAGGGACAGCAGATGACAGCCAGACGAAGGGATGCAGGAGCTCCCATGCTCTCAGCTTCACTTGGTGTGGTGACATGAAGGCAATGAGGATGCCTTGTCTGGGTCAGAGCAGAGCTTTCTTTACTCCTTATCCCTCCAACTACAGCCTTTAGTGGATGGATGAGCAAAACCACAGTGAGGAATAGAGGAAATTAGGAATCTAATAGGAGCCTGGTACAAGTAGAGCACAGTGGATGGACAGGAAGAGAAGAACATCGTTTGGTGGTGGTTCATGTCCAACCAGAAAATGATCACTGATGTTCCCTATGATCTGGAATTGGGGGCCAATCTCACTGCATGTTTTCCATTAACAGCCTCAGCAGCAGAAGCCTGAATGTGGTGATGATGTTTTGTGATGATGGTGCAATGCTGGGGAGACCTCACTGGATGTCCTGCTGGAAACCAGGCTTTCAGGCTAAGTCATAGAAATGTAATCCAGTCATAGAAACTGGATTCAATGGTGGCCATAATAGCAGAAGAAAGGGGTTGGGATGGTTACGAGGCTTTGGTGTGATGCAGCCATGGAAAGGGTCTGGGCTGTAGGAAACAAGTGATGGAGAGGATCATACTTGAAATACTTTGTGTTACGCATCTGAGAATCAGGATGGAACAGGAACAGAGGAAAGAAAGCACAAACCAGAGAGAGATGAAGCATCAAAGCTAAACGACAGCACTGGTCCATGAACCGATGAGCCATGGATGTATTTGGGCTGAAAATCAGAAGGTCCCAGGAGAGACCCAGCAAGAGCTCCCCAATGGGGTCAGTATGAACTCGAGGACATGCTTCCAGCCCCATCTTCTCGGGAAAGCCTCCAAAGGGCATCTCTGGGGTGATAAATGGCAATGTGGTTCCTTGCAGCAGCCAAACTTATAGCTTCTGAGATACTTATGGGCCGGAGTGAGCCCTCCAGTGTGTGTGTGTGTGTGTGTGTGTGTGTGTGTGTGCAAACAGCCACGCAGGGAGAAGACACGGGAGAGAGGTGAGTTGAGTTCAACAGCAATGAGGCATCGGGTGGCAACCTCCACACCCAGCAAATGGCTGTAATAACAACTCCTCACAGCGCCTCGGAGCCCTTCGTGAAGGGCACCAAGCTCCAGCGAGCGCTACCTCCTACCAGGGAGACGAGGAGGGAGCTGGAGGAGGGTCGGATGGCGGTGTCCTCGTTCCTGGGGGCTTTGATTTAATGGCGTTTCCCCCCAGCATCAGACGACTGTTGGCCATGGGGGGAGCTGGACAATACAAGATGGGCTGGACCATTCCAGTGCATCCCCCCAGGAACTTGAGTTCCTCAAATGAAGAAGCAGAAGTGAAGGGGGAGAGGGGAGAGGCGAGGCACTGACCATCACCGGCTCTAGGACAGACGCAGAGGTCCCCAGCTCCTCTCTCATCCTGGAGGGATGCTTGGGTTAAACCTTCTCAGACATCCCCCTGGGGAGGCTCTGTGGGGAGTGCAGCTCCACCGACTGCCGCCGCCGGACCTCGCGCTCTGCCCAGTCCTCCTCGGGCTCGAAGCCCTTGAAGATGGCGAGTCTCTCCGAGAAGGTCTTGGCTTGCGGGCACAGGATGTAGTTGTAGATGATGGAGGCTGCGGCTGCCCCAACCAGGGGGCCCACCCAGAAGACCTGAGGGAGAGGGAAAGGTAAGAGTTGGGTGAGTAAAACCCAGCCTGAGTGTGGAGGACAGGGAGAAACCAGCATCTCTGAAGGGCATCGCAGGGGGGTTATGTTCCTTCCTGCCCTGTGGGCACTGGGAGTGAGATGCAGAAGCCAGCTCTGCTTTGGCCATCGCTGTTGACCTGAACTCCCATCCGTTGCTGTTGTGCCTGAATATACCCAACCAGCCTCTTCTGTTGAGAGCTGTGTGATCTTCATGACCGATAGGCCATCATGAGCATGGGTTCCCCTGACGAAGCATCTTCCTACCCCTTTACACACTGCTACAAAGAGGAGGCTACCAGCCAGAGCTGGGCTCCTCTGAGCACATCAACCTGAGCCACCACAGCTCTAGCTCCCAAATGGAAACGCATGGGAGTGTTCCTAAAGGAACTGGTGGAAAATGTATGCCCAGATCCAAGTGGAACCAGGAAAGGTCTCCAGGACCGGCAAGAAGAGCTCCACTCTCCATTTGTTCTGCTTCCTTGGCTAAGTCACGGGCAACAACCCACACACCCTTCTGCTGTTGCAATGCCCGCAGATAAGCCAGTTAAGCACCCAGCAGCCCCACCTCGTTTTATTAATCTCTACATCTCTTCCCAAGCCGGAGCCGGTGTGGAAATGCCAGGAATGTGCCTGGCTCTGTGGGTTTCGAGGAACAGCGCTCATCCCACCGACACAAGGCACGGAGCCGGCTCTTACCCAGTGGTCGCTGAAGTCTCCGACTATAACAGCAGGGGCGAAAGACCTGGCTGGATTCATGGAGCAGCCAGTGTAACGGATCTGCAGAGGAACACCGGTTTGTTGTTAGCATTTAACCCTTTACCGTGACCCTGGTGTGGTTTGGATTCATTCCCTGAGCTGCTGCTTCGCCCTCCCCATTCCAGGTAAAGGGATGCTCCTGCAGCTTCCACCACCTGAGTCAACACGGGTGCACCTTGTGTGCAAGCACGAGCATGGTGCAACCCGGCTGGAGGCTGGGTGACGTGCCCTGCAGCGTGACAAGAAGCGTGGGGACACGCTGCTGCTGTGCCTAGTCCTGGAGCAAGCTGCCTCTCCTTGCCATTGAGGGTAGGAGAAGAGTCCCATAGGCACATGGGCTGCAGAGGGCTAAGGATGGAAGATGCAGTGTTAAGCATTGCTCAAAGGAGTGGTGAATGCTCCATCCCTGGCAGTGTTCAAGGCGAGGTTGGATGGGGCTTGGAGCAAACCTGCTCTAGTGGACGGTGTCCTTTCCCATAGATGATGGAACTGGGTGATCTTAAGGTCCTTTCTAACCCAAACCAGTCTATGATTCAGTGATTCACTTTACTACATGTACTGAGAGGCTGGGAGGGTTTGGAGCTCTTTTGGTCTCATCCAGGAGGGATTTCCCTGGGTGTCCATCCCAAATACTTCCCAGTCTTATCATGAGCGCCTCAGCTTCTAACACATTCACTCTGGGGCAGAAGACCCCACTGATGCCTTGTTGCTCCCTGTAGGACTCAAGGAGCAGCAAACCCAGCAGGGGCAGTGTTTTCCTGCCCTGTAAAAGCAGAGCTCAGGCTATGGCTCTCCTACAGCTTTGGTGTGGTTTTCCTCCTCTATCCACTGCAAAGCCATGGGCACCACTTGAGTTACACCTCCCCATCCAACCTGCAGCAAGCAGCCGAGCAGGCTTTGGGCATGGACACAAAGATAACCCAAACCCATTGAGTTTTAGCCCATTTTAGCCTATTCTACCCACCCCAAGGAGATGTCCCACAGCAACGGAGAGGCCAATGGAGAGGGCAGGAGAGCCCAGGTTGTCCTCCCGGCGTTCATCCGTGGAAGCAAAGATGCACAGGACGAGCTGGAAGGTGAGGAAGAGCTCGACGGTCACTGCCTGCCCCGTCGTCGTCTCGTTGTGCAGCTGGAGGGGAGGAAAAAGGTGCCTCAGGGACAAGCATTTGGTGACTGGGTTGGGAGCAAACAGAGCCAGGGAATAGGTGGGATTTTGGCATCAACAGGAAAAGGAGGAAAGAATTCCCAGCTAAAAGGAAAAGAGGCTCAATGATTGACCAGGAAATGGTTTATTTCTTGGCATTCCTTTGGGTTTTTTTTTCCCTGTTCTTTTTTTCCCCTCTAGGAATTATTTATTCCTTTTCCTCACATTTAAAATGCAAAATGCCTCTTGGGAAAGTTTGGAAGTTGGAAAATGTCAAAAAAAAGGGGTTTGGCATCAAAAACCCATTCCCGTCCCCCCTTCCTATTTGAACGGGCAGGATTTGAGCTGAAGCTGAGCCTTGGCTGCATCCCCTCTCCTCCAGCCCTGCTTTCTGGCACTTTAGTGATCCTTGGTGGTGCTGCAGACACATCTGGATGGATCTGGCATCTGGATGTGCACATCTGGCGCCGGCAGCACTGCTTCCCCCAGTCTCCCTTCACTTCCCCAGCCTATGGCACATCCCAGCCCTTTCTTTGCTCAGTGGTGGCTCGAGGTGGCGATTGCCTTCTTGGCCAAGATCCAGGTCCCTCTCTCCAATATTCCCCCTTTGTATTAAGGATAATCTGTGCAGGCAGCTACACGATGAGCAGCCCACAGGGGAAAGAAGGAAAATCCCTCTTCCAGGTGATTTAAGCTGTAAACCAAGTAAGCTGGGCACTTTGAAAGCCTCTCTTAAAAGCCTTTCTTGCTTTATTGGGTTTATTAAGCCTCAGCTATTATCAGTCTAAATCACCTTGCTCAGATTAATCCCCAATCCCTTTTTCAACCCTCTTAATCCCTTTGGCAGCAAAGCTGGGCCCTGGCACTGCCTCCCTACTGCAAGAAAGGGGATGTGGGGGTGCTGCTTCCTGAAGCACATCCAAAGCTGCCTGCCTCCTCCTGCATGGCTCAGCTGGGGTTTGGGTGATGCTGGTCCACGGGCATCTCTATAGGAGACAGAGCTGCCTGGAGAGGAGATATGAACCCTGTGACTTCTGAATTCCTTTCCCCCCTGCCCCTCTTTTGAGGTGCATCAGTGAGGAAGGGGGATGCTGGAGGTTGAGGTACCACTGGGGAGCCCCTTTAAGGCTTCCTAAAGTTCCCTGATTTCTTTTCTTCCCTGCATGGATCCAGACTGGGATCCTCACGATGCTGCTGGCATTGGGTACCTGTGTGCAGGCATTGGGATGAACCAGGATCTGGTGTGGCCGTTCCTTCACAGCTGGAAGCAGTTTAACGAGCATTGCTGGCTAATGAAAATCTGGGATTTAGACCTAACACATGACATTCCCATTGCTGGGAATCTGGCAGCACAGCCTGTAAACAGTGGCATTGCTGATAGAGGAGAAAAGGCTGCCTACACCCACATGAAGACTGGAAAGTGGGATGAGCTCAGGGCAAGAGGTGATACTTTAGATCATGTCTTTCCCTAATCATATGGTTTCATCCCAATCCATCTCCTCTGCCCTAGATAAAACTGAGCTAAGGGTGGCTTTGTCTCTTAAGGGAGGTGTCTATGTGGGCAGCTGGATCATACCTCTGGTTTTAGTCCTAAAAAGCAGAGCGAGCATCCTTCATCCCTGCTCCTGGGTGGACCCTTGCTGCACGGTGCTGGGCTATAGCCGACAGAGCCTTTCTACCCAACGCTGAATAAAGAGGGGTTTGCTGGCCACAAACCCCTTCTCCACACCCCTCAGCCTTCCCCAAAGCCCATCCCAATGTTTCCTGCTCCCTTCCAAGCCCCGTCTATGGGCTGAGCTCTTACCTTGTTGATGGCCAAGCCTTCCCGGGAGTCTGCTGGGGTGATCTCATGTAGGATTGCAGCCCCCACCACGGCCCCCAGCAGCTGGGCCACCACGTAGAAGACTGCACGGAGGAAGGAGACCTGGGAGCCGATGAGACAAGCCACGGTCACTGCCGGGTTGATGTGGGCCCCGCTGACGTGCCCCAAGGCTTGGACCAGCGTGCCGATGGCCAAGCCGAAAGCCAGCGCGATCTGCAGGATGCTGGGGGAGGAAGCTGAGGGCCAGTTCAGAGCGGAGCCCAGGCCGAAGAGGATGAAGACCAACGTAGCCAGGAACTCCGCAAAGACAGCCCGGGTGAAGGCGATGGATCGCAATTCCCACATCATGGAGCTGGGGGCTGCAAGGACTGCCCCTGCCTGGGGGATCTGCAGGCAAGCGCTGCCAGAGCGGCTGTGTCTGTAGGGGATGCTGAGGGACCGGGTATGTGTATGGATGCAGGGGGTGAAGGATCCCGAGTGGAAGGAGATGGGAATGTGGTCCTAGGAAACCTGAGGCTTTTTCTCATGTGTGTTCCAGCTGAGGGAACATCAGACCCTGCCCCTTCTATTAAAGCCGGGGAATGCAGCATTGGCCACCCTTGGGAGGTCATAAATCAGCCTTGAGCAATGCCATGAAACACTTCCCTTTCTCCTTCGCTTTCTTACTAGGGGACCTATCCCTACAGGTACTTGGTGCTCCTCTCTTTTCCAGGCTCTACCACCTACAGCACAGAGAGGAGAGAAAGCAAAGGGGTTTCTATAACGCTAGAGCTGGATGCTGAAACGCAGGACCTGGGATACAGAAGGGATGCACAGAACTCCAAGTGACTTACTACAGCTCCATTCCTCAGAGTACCCGGTTTTAACAGCTTAGGCACAGGTTTCCTACCCAGAGAAATGGGATCCAGCCCCAAGAAATGCCTGTCAGGAAGGAAATGCTGGCGTGAAGCAGGGACATGAGCTGCAGAACCGGCTGCTTACCGATGGCCCACTCAGCTCCTCAGAAATGGCTCTTGACTTCCCGCTGTTAATCCCCGGAACAGGAATGATGTTTTCTTCCCTGGAGCATCATTATTCACCTCAAACCATCCAGTAATTGCCCAACAAGTCTGTTTTCCCTATTCTTCCATTGCTTACAACACATTCACCCATTACACATTTTGCCCGTTCCTGGGTGATTCTCAGCATGAGAAGGACATGGAGGTGGTGGAGCAAGGCCAGAGGAGGCCGTGAGGATGCTCAGGGGCTGGAGCAGCTCCCATATGGAGCCAGGCTGAGAGCATTGGGGCTGGAGCAGAGAAGCTGCGTGGGGAGCTCAGAGCAGCTTCCAGTGCCTGAAGGGGGGTACAAGGATGCTGGAGAGGGACCTGCATCAGGGACGGGGGCGATGGGACAGGGGGTGATGGGTTCAGAGTGGAACAGGGGGAGTTCAGGTTGGAGATGAGGAAGTTCTTCCCTGTGAGGGTGCTGGGACGCTGGGATGGGTTGAATGGAGAAGGTTTGGATGCTCCATCCCTGGCAGTGCTCAAGGCCAGGTTGGACACAGGGGCTTGGAGCACCCTGCTCTAGAGGAAGGTGTCCCTGCCTGTGGCAAGGGGTTGGAACTGGATGAGCTTTAAGGTCCGTTCAACCCAACCCATTCCATGATTCTATGCCTGTAAAGCCTTTTCCTCCCTGTGCCGTTGGGGTTGGTGGCTTTGCTGGAAAGGCAGCACTTGTTTCTTCTTCCCTTTCATTAGCAGCCTCTGTAGCTATTTCAAGCTGGCAGGAGCACTGCCCTAGGGTGGAGCTGGAGCTGGCAAGGCCATTTCATTCCAGAGGGATGCAGAGCACCCGAACTGAGAGTCCTTTCTCTGGCTCTGACAAAGGCTGCCAGTGTCCAACAACCAACTTCCCCTGCAAGTGCCACCAAGCTGCCGTGGAAGGTTGACGTAAAGCTTTCCATATTGCCCGAATTTTATCATGGAATCATGGAATATCACAAGCTGGAAGGGATCCCTAAGGGTGTCTGAAGGCCTGTTCTTCCCTCCAGTGCACATGGGTGACAGTTACACCAAATGATGGTTGCAGGTCCCTTCTAACTCAACTATTCTCATTGACTCACAGGGAATTGGAAGGGACCCCAGCGATCGTCTGGTCCAGCCTTTAAACTTCTGTTCTATCCTATCCTATCCCATTCCACTCCAGTCTTCCCTTTTAAAAGATGCTTATGGGAATAGTGCTCTTAAAGAGGGAGAGATCATGGACAGAACAAGTCAGCCCCATGGGTGAGTCTGAAGGAGGTTGGATATGGTCCTTAGGAAACCTGCTCTCTAAGAATCCTCTTGGGCTTCCTCAGGGCCTTTGGCTCATCACAGCATCGCTCTGGCTTGCCAGCAGTGAAGCCAACCTCACAGAACAGGTTGTGAGGCCAAAATTGGGGTCAAACCCATGGTCACGTCCAGTCTGCATGCTCCTGAGTGCCTGGTACAGACTGGAGAGCTCAGTGTTGTTACTCAAGGCGTAGTTATGTCAGGTTAGCAATGCAGGCTGTTATTAGTGCAGGGAATGACAGAGAGCAAATATGGGCAATTAAGTGGAGCTGATATCCTATTTGATTAACAGCTATACACGGCGAGGGAATTGTGATGTAGCAGTGCTTAATGGAGGCTCATTAAAAGGAGAGAGAAGTAAGCAGGATTAGCGCTGAGCTAATCTTCATCTTAAACCAGACTTAAAAGTCTAAGGCAGCCTCATGGGCCTTGCTTGTATCCAGCAAAAGTTCATTGCAGCTCTTTGAGAGGGGCTTTGAGGTGTTTTGGTGTGGATGTGGGTTTCTGCTCTGCACCACGATGAAGGGACTGGGGCTGCATTGGGTCTTGCAAAGCAGGATCTCCCTTAGCGTGGTCTTCACTGTGGGGCAGAGCAAACTGCAGTGAGATGCTGCTTCCCAGCAGGAATCACACATCCCAGCTCTCACCCAGGCACCTCTAGCTCTGCAGTGACTGTAATCCTGCTGGTTTGACAGGGATCCACAGCACGGAGCCAGATGCTGCTGATGTTAATGCTGGGCATTGGCAGAGCCAAGGTTCCCTGCCTGGCTGCACGGGTGTGTGGCCACGCGTCCTTCCATGTGCTTGGAGAAACAGGAGACCAGAGCTTGGGGCTGGCTTGCTGAAGCTCTGCTGGTGTCTAAGAGGGGTTCCTGGATCTGCTGGTGCTGCTTTACCCCTTACACCAACTGCGCTGCAGCGGTAGGAGCATCAACGAGCATCCTTCACAGCGAAGCCGAGTGGGTTGGGGACGTGCGTTATTTCACCTTTGAATCCACAGCCTTTGGAGTGGAACAGCGTTATGGCTCTCCCCTGGGACCAAATGCACGTTCAGAGGGTTGGTTGAAGCACCCGGCTTCCTCCCCATGGCAGAAAACGGCCTGGCAACCTGCTCTTGAAGAACGTTTTGTAAGCAAGGGAGCTGAGCTTGCACAAGACCTCGCTTCTCGAGTGCCTTAGATGGCTCCGATATCTCTGCTTCCCTGGCTTTCAGGAAAGCACAAACATCTCGCAGGTATCTCCATTCCATCGAAAATACCTCCGAGCCACAGGGAAGAACAGCTTGATTGCATCAACAGCAGCGAGTTTTCCTGCTTGGAGCCAATCCGCCGCAGGAGGTGCTTGTGCTGCCCAGACCTCACCGACAGCTCCGCTTCTTGCTCTTTGCTGTGTGTTAGGGAACTCCTCAGGCAACTCCCTTGTCCTCTCCAGAGCCAAATGGGCAACCTGTACCCATGGCAGCAAGCACCCTTTGCATTAGACACTGGAGAATCCACAGCGGGACTAAGTCTTGGGATAAACCTTGACCCAAACCTGGCCGTTCTTGGCTCTGCTCTTCATCAAAATACACGTTTTTTTGTCCAAGAAAGGAGGTGTAAAGCTGAAAATGTTACTTCTGAGAGTGCCCTCGGGGAAGCCTTTAAAGGAAGTCAAAGAATAAGAAGGAATAAATCCTACTTCTGGTATCGGGACTAATCCTGTTGCTCCAGTTCTGCTCGCTGCCTGGATAAATGGATGTGTCAGTGGATTTGTCCCCAGCCATGGGGGTCGCAGGCTGCCAGGGCACTTGGAGAAGCAGAGCAGATGGGGATGAGGATACAGATGCTTTTGGGACGGGATCAGCAGGGCCATACACACCTCAGCTGGGAATCAGAGCACCCGCAGCATTAGCATGGCTCTGGGACCTTCCCACCCTGAATGTCCTGACCCTGATGGGCTATGGGACCAGGCAGGTCCCTTGTCCTCCTATACCTGAGTTTGTAAACCACTGCAGGGTGGTGTTAGAGATTCCTGCTATAGGGAGCTGTGGGGCATTGAGGGAGAGGATTAAGCTCCCCTTTAGCTCCAGGCTGGTTTGTGGTGGGAGACAGCAGCAGCAAAGCTCTTGCTGTGGTGTAAACCAAGGCACAGCTCCCATTGCACATCACTGATGCCCCAGGGAGGCAGAGCAGAGGAGAAGGCATTCCCAAAAGCAAGGTGACCACCGGGAGAAGTTCTATTCTCCCATTATCACCTTGCACCAAAAGGACGTGCACCCAGTGCGAAAACTCAGCCCCTTTTCCGGCATTTCAGGCCAAATCCTAAATCCTTCTTCAAGCAGAACTTCTGGCTCTTGCAGTGTTTATTGTTCTTGTTTTAGTTGAAGCAAAAGGATTAAAGCAGCCTTGATTTCCTTCACTGACTTCAATGAATTGAGCTTGAGCGTGGGCCAGGAGCTGGGTCTGGCGTTAGGAGAAGGACCTGCAAGTTCAGTCCTGAATGTTTGCCCAGGGTCTTAGTCAAGGTAGATGCTGCCTGGTGGAGCCAGGTGATGGGAACAGGACCCATTTCTGGGGGCCATGTGAAGACCATGCAGCCTTGCAGCCCATCATGGTCCCTGCAGCACCAAGGCAGGGGGTTAATTCTTTCTCGCTGTGATTTGCTATGGAAGTACATATAGATACATAGGAAAGGATCACTTTTCTTTGGCTAGCATCACGTCAGTGAGAGCCAGGCTGTCCACAACCAGGAGCCACGGTTTCTGCCTCTGCAGGGAGACTTGGTAAGATATGGACAATCCCACCATACTACGAGGTCAGGGGCAGGGCTGAGTTAGGTGACGACCTCCCTTCAATCGTGCCTTAAGGGGTGAGGAAAGGAGAGCGTTCCTCCCTTGTTGGAGAGCTGAAGTTCAAGGCCAGGGCATGGAATATTTTACATCGACCTTTATGGGAAAACAACTCGTGTTTCTTCTCTTGGATCCATAAAAAGAACTTGGAAGTGGACGATCTTCAGGTCCTTTCCAACCCAAACCATTCCCTGATTCTAACCAAACAAAGCCAGACACCAGGGTATCCAGAGAAGCGTGATAGACCCCGTGGCCTTACCCAGGCGTGAATATTACCTTGGTTAAAACCAACCCGATTGCACCATCACCCTCAGGAGACCTCAGCTTCACCCTTGCTGGATGCCCAGTGCTATGTTTGCCAAACAAATGGCATCTAATGAGCCAAACTTCCCAGCGGGTGTAAAGTGCCTTTGACATCAGTGCGGTGGCATTGATGGAGAGCATCCAGTGGCCTTCCCACCGGGTTCCTCATTCTTATGTAAATCAGAAGTAATGGAGCTGAAGGCCAGGAAGAAAAAGGGATTTGAGTGTCTTTCTTGATGTAATTCTCCTGGATTTAGGGATTTAAAAGCCAGATTAGATACCACCAGGGATTGTCCTGCCAATGGCTCCAGAAACATCCCCTGTCCCCTCCTGCCCTGTCTCCTCCAGCCCCACGGGTCTGAGATGTTCATCACATAAGGGATTGCAGAGCTGTTGCAATACCCGTGTTATCTCCCCATCAGCGCTGTGGGTACCCGTTTATTGGCTGCTCACCTGGGCTGCAGGACTTCTTTGGCTGCTATCTCCTGATCTTGGCTGGCAGGGAGGCAGGAGGGTGCCCGGTAACCTCACCTTTGAGAAGAGGCTGTTATCGCAGTGTAGGTGAGGCCATGGGTGGCCTTGGCAGTGCTGGGGAATGCTTGGGCTGGATGAGCTGGAAGGTCTTTTCCAACCCCGTTGATTCAATGGGGAGCTGCTGGTGCGTGTGATGAGGAGGTGGGTGAGGATGCATGGTCAGTGCCGTGGTCCTTGTACAGCCAGATAAGGGGAGCAGTGCAAGAAACTCTGTGGTCCATAGAGGGGGAAGAAAGGCTTGGTTAAGGCTGCAGTGCAGCGGGCACACAGGAAGCCAGCAGAGATGTCAGAACCCTCCCAGCCATTCAACCAAGCAGGCGGTTTGAGGTCAGGAAGCTGCTCCTGCCTCCGCTTTGGTGGATCTTGGAGCTGGGATCTGAGGATGGAGCTGGGATCTGAACACGGAGGCTCAGAGGCAGCTTCAACTCAAGACTCAACTGCATCCCGACCCTACAGAGCTTGGCAAGTGCAACGTCACCATCGGCGCAGAGCTGTTGCATGGCCATGGGGAGGTGCTGCCTGCCCCATAGCTCTTGGTGTCACTGGGCCCTCCCAGCCAGTGCCCAAAGGCCTCCAGCCTCTGCTCATCCTCATGGCCTCCTCTGGACTCGCTCCAACAGCTCCATGCCCTTACGTTGAGGACCCCAGCACTGCACACAGTGCTGCAAGAGGGGTCTCATGGGAGCAGAGCAGAGGGGCAGGATCCCCTCTGTGACCTGCTGCTCCTGCTCTGGGGATGCAGCACAGCACACGCACAGGGAAGCTCTTTCTCTCCATCTTATGTAGACCTGAGATGATCTCAAGGTCCTTTCCATCCCTAACCATCCTATGCTGACAGTCTGGGTGCCAGTGTTGGCTGCAGCAGCAGCAGCAGCACCAGGCTCCCTTCTTAGGGGGAGGCTCACAAGGATTCTTCACATTCCTGTGCGCATCCTTGCCTTGCCTTGCATCAAGTTCCTCCCTAAGAGCTTAAAGAAGCAGCTGCACAGTGGCATGAAGGTGTCACTCCAAGTGTCACCGAAACCTGTTCTATGCCCCCCCCCCCATTCCCCGCCCCATCCCTGTGGGGCAGGTTTGCATACTTATGCAATTCCTCTCGTTTCACAGCACCCCATGCGCACACCGGGGCTGAGAACCCGTTCTTCTGGCAGCGACGAGGGCAACGCGCTCCTGAGCAGCCTAATCCTGGGCAGAGCCTCCTGGCCGCGTTGAGCTGCTCGCCTGGTTGGAGCAGACACGTGTGGGGTGCTTGCTCCCCCATGGGTTCCGTGGGCATCCCGCGTTTTGCTTCTGGTTAGGGTTAAACCCCAGCGCTGGGACCCTGCTCCTTGACATCCATCAAAATCACAGCTCCGGAGTCCCTGAGCCAAAGCAAGGCGAATTCCTCCAAGAACCCAAATCTTGGCGCTATCTCAGCCCCACACATGGGCAAAGAGCTCGAGAGACTCATTCAATGGTCCCCAACATCTGCCCACCACTGGGGTTTGAGCCCTCGCTGGTTAAAAGGCCTTTCTGAGGCTTAAAGAGAGCTCAGTTGGGTACAGGTTGCAGGAACTTCTTCAGGCAATGGAGCACTGAGGGTCTAAAGGGGGTGATGGAAGCTTGGGGTTTGCTTTGGGGTGGTTTTAGCTGGGGCAACAGTGTTGGCTCGCAAGGCTTGAGCTAGAGACTAACGCTGCAGAGGCCACTAAGAGCATCCCACCCCAAATGGTTCTGCCTTGTCCAGCTCCCCATATTGCATGGTAAGGGCTTGGAACTGGAGGAGCGTTAAGGTCCTTTCCGACCCCACCTGGGGCTGCTGGCAGGATGGAGATGAGGGTTGGGCTTGGAATGCCCATGGAATAAGGGCGGTTTTATCCTCAACACCTCCTCATGCGCACCCTGATGTTCGCAGCTTTCATCTGAATCTCCAGCCCAGGGACCAGGCCTGGTTGCAGGATTTGCCGTGAATAATCCATGGATAACTCAGCAGCCTCAGAGCCTGGGGTGAATTCCTCCCTTTTCACATGGGGTTTGGATTTGGAGCCCATGGCAGAGCATTGGGTGCCAGCGCGGGGTGGGGGAGACACAGGACATCCCCCTGGGGCTGCAGGAAAGCAGCTTTACAGAGGGCTCCTGGGTGTGCCACCGTGTCTGTCGATGCAGCAGATCCCTTAATTATCCCATCGGGTTTCCTTTACCTCGGTTTTGATGTGATTGAGTGTTCAGCAAAGTTGCTTTAATCCCTGTGAAATCCCCGCTGGATTTGGCAGGGCGCAGCCTTCAAAGAGGTTTCCACCATTGGCTTTGCAGGGGATTGAAGGTGGTTGCGTGCAGGAGGATGGGGCTGCTGCAGCCCGGCGCTGAGCTGGACCACGGGGACAGGCAGGGAGAGGGAAGGGGGATGCTGGATGGTTGTTGTGTGCCACCATCGCAGCCCGGGCTCTCCTCTTGCATCCTCCCATTGCATCTGCCAGGTGATGCCATCATCGTTAAGGGGAGACCTTAGAGCAGCTCCAGTGCCTAAAGGGGCTACAGGAAACCTGGAGGGGGGCTTTGGACAAGGGATGTAGGGACAGGCCAAGGGGGAATGGCTTTAACCTGCCAGAGGGGAGGAACTGGGTGAGCTTTAAGGTCTGTTCAACCCAAACCACGCTGTGATTCTATGGTTTCGTTACATTCTTGGCATTTAAGAGCTTCCAGCTCAAACAGGGAAGCAAAGAACCAGGCTTGGAGCAGCTTCTTTGATGGAGAAGGATGCTCCCTGCATGGCCTGAAGGGTTCTGCTCTTCAGTGCTATCAGCTGGGCAGCAGCATCCTTGTCTCCTCCATGGCAGAGCTGAGCCTCACCCCAAGCCCCTTGCAGCCCCCAGGCTCTCCCAGCTCATCTTCCACGATGGTTTCTCCTGGGAACATTCCCTGTTGGTGTTGGGTTTGTTTGAGAGCCCCTGGGGTGGGAATGGGCCTTGTGGACCCCAGCGTGGTGGAGGGGGCTGTGTTGTGGTAGGCAATGCCACCTGCTCCTCTTTGCTGAGGGTTTTTCCTCTTCCAGACCCAGCATTTTAGCTCTTTGCTGCATCTTCACCTGGGGATGGAGCACGTGGGGTCCTGCATTGTCCCACCAAAGAACCTGCCTTCCCTTTGCTCTTCTTCCCTTGGAGATGCTCAGGGCTGGATGCTGGGCTCCCCCTTTAGCCTCCTTCATGGGCTTGAACTGATAAACGCTGCTTCAGTGCTGGGGCCTCACGATGCTCGTGGTCCCTTCAGCCCCTCTTCACAGGCTGCAGGCGATGAGTTAAGGCCATGGGTGCCTCCTCTCACCCGAATGCCTTGTGTCAGCTGCAGTTTCACTTCCCAAGCCCTTGAGCCCTCTGCTCATGCGGTGCTTGAAGGGGCACCAGGAGCCCAGCCCAGCTTCCTTGCCTTCAGTTTCTGTCCCTGGCTGGGGACCTGCCCAGTTTGACGCCTCTGCTCAGCCCTTGAGGCTCCTTGTGGTTCCCTTCACTGGTTCTGAATAACCCTGACAAGTATTTGCAGCCCCTGTGCACTTGAATGGCTGGGGCTGGGCTCTGCCGCCGCCAGCTCTGCATTGCCTGGCTGCATTCTTTCATTTCCAGCTCATGCTTCCCTCTTAACCCATCCATTGCCTCTGCTCTGCGGGAGCTGAGCGTGGGGACGGGCTTTTCAACCCCTGTGCCTTGCAGGCTCTTCTTAGGGAGCCTGAAGTGCAGCCAGGCCCTTTTTCATTCTGCAGTGCAGGGGCTTCGTGATGCTCATGGTCCCTTCAGCCCCTTCTACATGGGCTTGAGGTGATAGCACTGCTTCAGTGCTGGGGCTTCATGATGCTCATGGTCCCTTTAGCCCCTACTGTATGGGCTTGAATTGATAACACTGCTTCAGTGCAGGGGCTTCATGATGCTCATGGTCCCTTCAGCCCCTTCTGCATGGGCTTGAGGTGATAACACTGCTTCAGTGCTGGGGCTTCATGATGCTCATGGTCCCTTCAGCCCCTTCTGCATGGGCTTGAGTTGATAGCACTGCTTCAGTGCAGGGGCTTCATGATGCTTGTGGTCTCTGCAGGGGCTTCATGATGCTCATGGTCCCTTTAGCCCCTACTGTATGGGCTTGAATTGATAACACTGCTTCAGTGCTGGGGGTTCATGATGCTCATGGTCCCTTTAGCCCCTTCTGCACGGGCTTGAACTGATGCGAGTGAGCAGATAAGCTGATTTAATTCTTGTACCTGTATTGTAGACCTGGGAAGCTCACTTGAGGTGTGATGTTTATGGCATGGCAAGCCCTACAGGACTTGGAGGGGCTAGGGCAGGAGCAGAGGGAGGATATGGAGAGCTGGGATACAGGGGCACAGCTCCCAGCCTGAGTGTGGTCCCAGAACTGTGCTTTCCTTGGTGGGAACCCAGCGCAAGGCTCTGCTGACAGCTCTCATCCATCATGAGCCTGTCTCTTCATGTGTTTGGGTAGAGGGTGTGCTGTGTTTGTACTGTCTCTTCCTCTGTCCTGGGCAGGTTTTTGGCCCATATGAAGCAGGTCACTGTGTAAAGAGAGGTTTTTCCCCCTCCTGCCTGCTGCCTGTGGTGCAAGAGGAGATGTCTCCATCTCCCTGCCCTAGACCCTGTCATGGGAGGCAAAGCCTCATTCACGTTGTGCTTCTTCCTTTGGAGATGCTCTGGGCTGGATGTTGGGCTCCCCCTTTAGCCTTCATGGGCTTGAACTGATAAGGCTGCTTCAGTGCAGGCCTTCATGGTGCTTCTGGTCTGCTGGGTGCTCTGGGACCCCTCCAAACCCTCCTTATGCCCCCCAGTTGTGGCTGCACCACTCCAGAGAGGCCAAGGCATACGGGGCAAATGAGCCTTATCCTCTCTATCCCCCTCCATGCAAAGCCTGGGAAGGGATCCAGTGCTTTGTGCACTTTCTCCCTCCTGCTCTCATGTTACGGAGTCGAGCTCAGGCCTTTCTCCTGCCCCACAGGAGCCTCCAGCCCCCCCCCCCCCCACCAGGACAACCCATGTCCTGTGCCCAGCCCATGCAGCAGCACAGGGATGCTGCAGCCAAGCATCCTTCCCATCTCCTTCCCTTTTGCCCTCCCAGCCCCGAGTCCAGCATCCCCTGTCCTGCTGCTTCCCACGCTGTGTCCCTGCATCCTCCGCCTGGCTCCTGCCGGCCGCTCGCTCCCGTTTTCGCCCTTTCTCTCCCGGCTTCCCCTGTGCTGCCGGCTGGGAATGGTACAGTCCCTCCCTCCGTGGATGTTGCTAGAAGGGGAAGGCATCAGCGCAGGCTGCGGAGGCTGCGGCGGCTGCAGCAGCCCCGAGACATCCCCGGAGAGGGGTGGAAGGGACCCGACGAGGAGGCTCCAGCTCAGCCCCGGCCCTTTTGCTGCTCCCGCAGCATCACCAAGTGAGGAGCCATGACCCAGGGGAAGGTAGGTGGGAGGCCAGCGCTGGGTGATGGATGGGTCCTGCTTGCGTGTTGAGAGGGGGAAAACGGGTTGAAGGGAGGGGGTAAAGGGATAAAACCACTGTGGGGAGGGGAGCTGGGGACCAGAGCCCAGCTCGGTGCCATGGCCGGGGGTGGCTGTGTTGTTATGGGGCCGGGGGCTGCTTGTCCTGGTGCTGCGTGTGCAGCTCAGCTCCCGCTGCTGGACCTGTGGCCGTTCACCCATCCCGATGTCAGGGGGCTCATGGGGTGCTCGTGTTTCCCACCCGTGCCCCCCCACCCCGCAGCCAGCACTGAGCACTTGCCCTCAGCACCTCATCCCTGGTCCAGGGAGCTCTGGTTTTGGGGTTCACCCATGCTCTGAACCCAAGGGAGGGCGTGTGTGTGTGTGTGTGTGTGTGCATCCAGCACAGTGCATCGTTGCCTTGGCAACGGTGGCTGGAGGCTGCTTGGATGCAGCCGCACCATCCCTCCTGCATCTGCTTGGGTACCTCCGGGCCGGGGGGGTCTTGTATGATGCTGTCCACCCTGTACACAAGGGTATGTAATGAAGGATGGGGTGAGGATGGTTCCTATGGGCTGGCAGACAAGTGGCACCGTTATCCCCATGCAATCGGAGCTTCTCCTGATGCATATCCCTGTGCCTGGCACACCTTTGGTTTAATCCCTTCTTACAGGCACTGTGCCCCCTGTTGCAGTGCTGGTCAGTCTGCCGCCTTCATTTGGGGCTTCTTCTGGTTCCAACCCCACATCCCTGTGATCCATGGGGATGCTGACACTGAGCTGGCACCCCCTTTGGCAGCAAGGGTGGAAAACAGGCTCAGGTCTGACAAAGATCTCGAAGGTGAAAGGGGTAGCGCTGCCAAGGAGAAGCAGGTTCTCAGGTAGCCTTGAGGATGCTCTTTGCTTGGGTTACATGGTCTGAGGGGTGCCAAGGTCCCTCAGCTGCACCTCCGGAAGGAGACGCTGAGGGCACCAAACCAGGGCAGTTGCTGGGGGCTGTGAGTGGAGATGGAGGAGTTCAGGGGGTTCTACCCAGCAACTAAAGGGGAGATTGGGACAGAAGGAGGCTGAAAAGCAGAGAATTCTCTGGATGTTTCCCAGCATCACACACGAGCTGGAGGCACCAAGAGGACCCAGGGCAAGGCTGTGTCTGCCTCAGAGCTGGGGGCTTGTATTTTCCATCCCCTTTAACATGTCCCCTCTTCTCCCCATCTCTTCCCTCAATCACACTTTAAGCTGCTCCATCCTAGGGATGCAGGATGGGTCCATTGAGTTGCTGAGGGTCCTTCCAGTGGAGGGCCCCCAGATCTCCATCCATGCCCCATTGGGTCCCCATTGCAGGGCGGTTCCTGTGCTGGTTTGATGCTCTGACCCCCCCTTTTTCCTCCTGTGCAGCTCTCAGTGAATAACAAACCCCCCAGCTCCGAGGGGCAGGGGGAGAAGAAGGAAAATGCCTCGGCTCCACCAGCACCTCCGAGCTATGAAGAGGCGACAGCGGGAGAAGGGATGAAGGCGGGTGCTTACCCTCCTCCTCCCTCAGTCCCGTTGCACCCCAGCTGGGCTTACGTGGACCCCAGTAAGTCCCTGTGTGTCTGTACTCGGGGGTGCAGAGAATCCCCGTTGTAGAGAAGAGGGGATGCGGGGATGCAGGGTGCCTGGGCTGGTCCATGGTAGAGCTCACCCTCGAGCTGCAGCTATAAGCCATGTACGGCTCTATCTACAGGTAGTTTCATCCAGCCACAAGACCACACTGAGGTGGGACTGAGCTCCAGCGCTCCGCGCTCCTTCCCAGTGCTGGGATGGGAATAATCCCCTCTCCCAGCCTGCTCCCAGGGCTTGGAGCCACACTCCTGGCTCTGCAGGCAGCAGCTCTCCCCCCCCTCCTCTCCATCTCTTGCTCCATCCCGGCTTTGAGAGCAGCCGCTGAGCTGGCAGGATCAGCGCGCTCCATCGGTGATGCCCGGCTGCTCCGAGGCTGAAGCAGCTCCACTCGAGGGCTCAATTGCTCCAGTGTGAGGCCGGTTCCTCAGCAAACAAACAGCTTTTCTTCCCTGGGTGCTCTCAGCAGCTCCTGCTTGGTCGCGACACGGGGACAAAGGCTCCCCTGTGCCCTGTGCAGGGGAAGGGTTGGGTAGCTCCAATGGGATGATGCAGGAGCCACGGCCGGCAAGGGGTGGTGGGGTGGCCGAGTGCTTGGTCAGCACAGCTTGAGCTAGAGGGCCTGGGTTTAACACCGCTTGAGTCCAGTATCCCTGCTCCATCCTCTTCCTCATCTGTGCTTTGCCTGCCTGTTCCATCCAGTGCGGATGGAGATGCTTAGGGAAGGGGACAGAGCGAGCGAGACCCCTCTGAGGGATGTGCGCTTGTCCACTGGTGGTTTCACAGGCTTCTCATCCCTGTTTGCTGTCAGGAGGCAGAAAGAGGGGGATAAGAAACCTCCCAGCTTGCTCCAGCAACGCTCTGGGTCTTCCTTACTGATGGGTTAGGATGGGCAAAGCCCAAATGGGTTAAGGATGCTGGGATCCGGGCTCACCCCAGGGGCCTGTTTAGGTGATGTGTCACCTCTTGTGCCCTCCCTGACAAGCCTGCCAGGATTCCCTGATCCCTGCTGGGGTTCTCCTCTGATTCCATGTTCTTCCCCCCTTTCCTCGGCCATGCTACAAGCCCCTGTGCCCGGGCCCGCAGGGACGCAAGCCGTGGGGCTGTGTCTGACAGCTTGTATGGGACTGGGAGCAACTGGAAAGAACTGGTGTGTGCTTTGGGAGCTCAGGGCACGCTGCGTTGCTGCCTTGGCTGTGGCCCCGGATGGGAGGTGATGGGAGGAGGGCAGCCTCCATTCCTCCGAGGCACTTAGGTGTCTAATACGGTGTTTAGATGCCTTGATGGCTCTGACAAAGGAGGCACTGAGGTGTCGTGGGGATGTGGCCCTGGGGTGCTCTCAGCCCTGCGTGGTGGTGACAGCTCTCACAGTGATGAAGGGAGGGTGCACTGCCTGAGATTCATCTCCACTGGGGCATAGAAGGAGGCACAAGAGGTGGATTAAGCACATGAAGAGCACAAGGGCTTTGTTTCCTGCTGCATGATGAGGCTTTTGCAATGAGAGCAACCAACTTGGACGGCCAAACCAGAGCAAAGACCTTGGGTTTCCTGGTGCCTGCAGCCTGCATCCCGAGGCTGAGGGGGTCCTTCCTCCTCCTGCCTGGAGGATGGGAGCATCACTGAGCAAAGACCTTGGGTTTCCTGGTGCCTGCAGCCTGCATCCCGAGGCTGAGGGGGTCCTTCCTCCTCCTGCCTGGAGGATGGGAGCATCACAGAGCTTTGGGAAGGAGGGGAGGCATCTGTCAAACATGAACTTGGAGCTGGTGCACTCGCTTAAGCCTGTGTTCTATAGGAACCCAGGCAGGGAGAACACTGCTAACACTGAAGGGGATGTTTGCAGGAGAAGCAAATAGCACAGGGGGATGATGCACTGAGCCAAGGAGGACTCTGTGTTTGCTTTAGGGTTTCTTGAGTCTGAGGTTCAGCAGATGGAAAAGGCCAATTCATTTCATTTGAGCCTCTGATCTGAGCAGGGAGAAGCTGCTGCTTTGGGTCTCTCTTGCAGCCCCTGCCCTGCAGCATCCTCACTGCTGCCTTCAGCCAGCAGCAGAGCTTTCCCAGGGTTTCCTTCCACCTCCCTTCAGGCAAAGTGATGCTCCGTGGTCCAGCCTTTCTCCTTGCCCCCCACCTGCAGGGCACCTCCAGCAACAGGAGCTTGTATTGCAGGGCACGATAGGGTTGTGTGGGGTGATGATCCGGGCCCAGGCAGTCACTGGTGTTGTTTCCCCCTTGTTTGGGCTCGCTGTTAACTGGCTCCCTGCATGGAACTGGGACCTTAGGGATGGATCTGATGGAGAAGCCAGTTGGAAGGAGCTGCTCCTTGAGGTGAGGGCCCAAGATGCAGGCAGAGCCTGAGCGCCAGCAGGGAGGGAATCCTCAGCATGGGAGGTGCTGAGTCACAGCTCCGCTGGGAGATGCTTTCACATTCAGTGCAAGCTGAGCAAGGATCCCAGAGGAGCTCTCGAATTCCCACTGGAGATCCGGTGTCACCAGAGGCAGGAGTTAACCCTCGCATCCTCACCGTGCACAGCGTGGTTTCCCTAGCGATGGTGCTAATGGGATGCGGGGATGAGGTGGGAGCAGGGGTATCCCAGCAAAGAACGTGGGGGTTCCCAAGCACTCCCTGGGGCCACGTTATTGCAGCTGGGGAGGGAGCTGGGAGCTGGGACCTGACCTCTCTGGCTTCTGCTCCAGGCACGAGCCCCAGCTATGGCAGCGGTGGGTACCCAGGGGACACGGAGATGCTCACCACCTTCAGCTGGGATGACAGGAGCGTGCGCAGGGTCTTCATCCGGAAGGTAAGGGGCTGGAATCCCACTTTTCTCCCTATGGAAGCAGGCCACCAGAAGGGACCCGGCTGCCTGGGAAGCAGAGAGCCCGTGGGTCACCCGTGGGCTTCCTCTCATTGCAGGTCTACGCCATCCTGATGGTCCAGCTCTTGGTCACTGTGGTTATCGTGGCTTTCTTCACCTTCTGGTAGGTCTCTTGGGGTGCTCTGTCCTGTGTGTGTGACCTGCTCCTCATTGCCTGGGGCGGGGGGGGGGTCTGGAGGCTTTGCCATGTGTGTTCCAATGGGAAACCAAACCTGGGGGACCCCAAGAGGTCTTTTCCCTATGTCCTGCGTATCCTGGGTGCTCTCCCCAGCCAAAAGGCCTCGAGTGCTGGGCTCTTCCTTAGGGGAGCTCTCACAGATGGGCTTGGGGATGGGGTTACCCCCCACTGCAGGAGCAGATCCCCCCCTTGGCTCACGTTGCCTGCAGGATACACATCCCCCCCCCCCGGTGTGTGTGATCCCAGCTTGAATTCAGCAGCACCCGGTGCAGGGCTTGGCTTTCCTGATGCTTCCTGCTCAGCACCCGTTCCCTCTTGTCTTGCAGCGAGCCCGTCAAGGGGTACATCCAGACCCACTCTGCCTGGTACTGGGCTTCCTAGTGAGTATCTCTGCCTTCTCCTACGGCCACGTGTGCTCCAAACGGCTCTGGAGGGGGCTGCGGTGATGGGGATGTGTCTTGCATGTGAAGAATTGCTCCGATGTGTGTGTGCAAGGGGGGGAGCTGGGGAGGTTCATGGATAACGGAGGCGAGGAGAGGAAAATCCCCCTGAAATGAGGGCGAGCCATGGGAGATGCTGCTCCAAACGCTTCCAGAAAGGAAGGGGAGGGGTTCCCGCAGAGCAAACTGGGGCAGAAACCCAGCTCTGAGACCCTGGAGGCTTCATTTGGGGATTATCCCTTTGAAAGCAAGGAGATTGCCTGGTTTTACATCACACGCCTTGGTGTACATGAGAAGTGAAGGAGGGTGCAGGCAGCGAAGGGGGCTGCGTGTGCGTCCGGAGGCATCAGGCTGTGTTTGAGTGGGATTGGGTCTCATCGCGGAGCCGTTCCCTTTAGGATGCTATTCCCGAGTCAAGCGTGGTTCCGGTGCTCAGCTCGGAGGTGGTGCTGGCCTGTGGGCATTGGGCTGGTTTCCTGGGTGCCTCTTGTGCTGCTGCTGCTGCTGCTGCTGCTGCTGCTCAGGAAGCATCAGGGATGGGATCGCCTGAGCTTGGTTGAATGCGTTCACACCCAAAGCATAAAGCGTGTCCAGAGCTGGAGATGAGACACCACTTACATAACTGAGAAGAGACCCAGGATGGCAGCAATGGAAGGGAGCAGGCTCCAGCACGCCTCTTTGCCCTCAAGGGAAACAGTGTGCTCCTCCTTGGCCACTTGCTAGGTGGGAGAAGCAGGGTTACCCTGTAGGGAGACCAGACTGAGCTCCGCTTCCACCTTTGAGTTCATCTCTTGCCTCTTCCTGTATTTCAAGAGAATCATAGGATCATGACCATGGAATGGGTTGGGATGAAGGGACCTTAAAGCTCATCCAGTTCCAATGTCCTGCCATGGGCAGGGACCCCTTCCACAGGGTGCTCCAAGCCCCTGTGTCCAACCTGGCTTGAACACTGCCAGCATGGAGCATCCAAACCTTCTCCATTCAACCCATCCCAGCGCCCCAGCACCCTCACAGGGAAGAACTTCCTCATCTCCAACCTGAACTCCCCCTGTTCCACTCTGAACCCATCACCCCCTGTCCCATCGCTCCAGTCCCTGATGCAGGTCCCTCTCCAGCATCCCTGTACCCCCCCTTCAGGCATTGGAAGCTGCTCTGAGCTCCCCACGCAGCTTCTCTGCTCCAGCCCCAATGTTCTCAGCCTGGCTTCATATGGGAGCTGCTCCAGCCCCTGAGCATCCTCACGGCCTCCTCTGGCCTTGCTCCACCACCTCCATGTCCTTATGCTGAGGACCCCAGCACCGCACCCAGTGCTGCAAGTAAGGAGCAAACTTGTCTTGGGCCAGGCTCTGTACTGAGGGACTTTAGTCTGTCCCTGCACCTCACAGTGAGACGACCCTGCCCTCCACCCGTGTCTCCATCCCGGGGCTGCATCTCCCTCATGCACAAAGATCCCAACCCTATGGACACCTCTGACACTAAAGTGGGTGTTGTGTTCTCCTCCTGGGCCGATGGAATCCAGCAAGAGGAGATGCCACAGGGCTTGCCCTGGGGGTGCCCAACCACAGGGGCTCTCCTTGCTCCCTGTGTGCTTTCCTTCCACCCCTCAGCCGCGTCCGCTCCAGCTTTCCTGGTTTCCCAGTGGGAGAGCAGCGCTCAGCTTTATCTCTGCTGCCTTTACCACGGCCCATGGGGTTTGCCCTCACCTCCCTGGGTCAGAGCGGAGCCAGTGGCTATCGAGCAGCCATCGGCACACCCGGAACCTGCTTCCCCCTCCGGGCGCTGGCTCAAAGCAGGTTCCCCCCCCCCGTGCCATAAACCTGTGGAAAAACACCGGGAGCAGGGAGAGCATCGCCCGTGCGCTCCTCCTGAGAGAGGAATAACCCCCTGTGCCCTGGGGGAGTGAGGCTGGGGTCTGTGAGCTGCCAGAGTCGGGATGAAGGGAGCTTAAAGCTCCTCCAGCTCCAACCCCTGCTGCCACGGGCAGGGGCACCTTCCACTAGAGCAGGGTGCTCCAACCTGGCCCTGGACACTGCAAGGGATGGAGCATCCAAACCTTCTCCATTCAACCCATCCCAGCGCCCCAGCACCCTCACAGGGAAGAACTTCCTCATCTCCAACCTGAACTCCCCCTGTTCCACTCTGAACCCATCACCCCCTGTCCCATCGCTCCAGTCCCTGATGCAGGTCCCTCTCCAGCATCCTTGTACCCCCCTTCAGGCACTGGAAGCTGCTCTGAGCTCCCCACGCAGCTTCTCTGCTCCAGCCCCAGTGTTCTCAGCCTGGCTCCTATGGGAGCTGCTCCAGCCC
This sequence comes from Pezoporus occidentalis, assembly GCF_034315485.1. NCBI lineage: Eukaryota > Metazoa > Chordata > Aves > Psittaciformes > Psittacidae > Pezoporus > Pezoporus occidentalis. Next base: position 16,984 of record NW_026915095.1, on the reverse strand, counting down.
CTGAGCATCCTCATGGCCTCCTCTGGCCTTGCTCCACCACCTCCAAGTCCTTCTCAGTGCTGCAAGTGGGATCTCACAGAGGGGAGCAGAGGGGCAGGATCCCCTCCCTGAGCTGCTGCTCCTGCTCTGGGGGTGCAGCCCAGCACAGGGGGGGGTCCTGTGCTCAAACACCCCCTGACCTCAGTGAACCCTTCTCCTTTTGAGCCCCTCCTTGAGCACTGGTGCAGTAACGTGGGACCAGCTCCCCTAACACAGCCCTTAGCAAGTGGCTCTCATCAGCCCTGGGAATCTTGGCTCAGCCTTGATGCCCCCAAGCCAGGAAGTGCCTGCACTGATGAGGTGTCAAGGAGAACACCTTGGGTGCTCCACCTGCCCTGGACCTGAAGCGCTCTAAGCCCATTCAGAGGTGTTTGTGTTGGTCCCACCTTGGGACTGCCTTTTGCAGCGCTGCAGAAGCACCTGCAGTGACAGGTAATAACCGACTTGATTCCCACGCCACATCAGCCACGGTGTTTGCAATCCAAACAGCGCAGCAAAGCCCTGACGCTTACCTGGAGACTCCTCTCCTGCATTAACGCTCCTCGCTTGGCTTTGCCTCCCTAAGCTCCTCTTTGCCTCCTCTTTGCAGCGCTGTTTTCTTTGTGACCTACTTGATCCTCGCTTGCTGCTCCGGGCCCAGGTAAAACCTTTTCCTTTTGGCTTTCATACAGCGAAGGATGGGTTTCCCTCTTGTTTCAAGCATCCCCAGCAGTGTCAGGGTCAGGCTGACCTGGTCCCGCTGTAGTGGCGGAGGTGGGAGCTGTGTTTCCAGCCTGATGCAGTCATGGGATGCTGCAGCAGGGCATGAAGAGCTCAACTTAGATTGCATCACTGGGGGGCTCTGAATGCTCATTGAATCCTCTGCATCCTACTGCAGAGGATGCTCTTTGCTCTCCATGGAGCAGGGCACTTATCACGGGGGCATCCCTTATCACGGGGGCATCCGTTATCACGGGGGCATCCCTTATCACGGGGACATCCCTTATCACGGGGACATCCCTTATCACGAGGACATCCCTTATCACGGGGATGTGATGGTCTCTTGGTCTAGGAGCGCCCCAAACCCACTCTGATCCCCACCAGGATGACTGTCCCCTCGCACCACCCCTGCCCCAGCCCCTTCTGTTGTGCCACCCCTGCTCCTCTGACCAGCTCCTTCCCTTGCAGGAGGTACTTCCCATGGAATCTCATCCTCTTGAGCATCTTTGTAAGTAGCACGCGTGGACCACATCTGCCCTGCCCTCGCCCCCAGTCTGGCTCCAAGCGGGAGAGCCGATCCGTATGGATTCCTGCAGAAAGCAGCAGGAATTTCATCCCCTCCTTGCCCTGCGCTTGGGCTCAGGAGCTGGGATTGAGCTGGGCTGTCCAGTGCTGGGAAGTGGGGTAGGTGCTGGCATCCTGTACAAGAGGGGTAGAATCATAGAATCACCTGGGTTGGAAAAGCCCTTTAAGACGATCAAGTCCAACCATTACCCTGGGAAGGAGGGATGGAGGAGGTGGCCTGCCCTCATTTTAACCTGCCCCATGGACATCAATCACCCCAGGATTAGGAACTGCGTGAAAACTGCTCCTCTGGAGCGGGTGTGAGGTTTCGCTGCCCTTATCTCTGTACCTGCAACGTCTCCTCTGTTGCGTGCCTCTCCCTGGGACCAGAATGCAGCAGTAACGTGGTTCTTTTCCCCTCCCAGACCCTCTCCATGGCCTATCTCACTGGGATGCTCTCCAGGTAGGTTGAGCCCAGGTCTCTGGATGCTTCCAGCCCTGTGCCCTGCCCAAAAGACTTCCCTCTGCCTGAAATAGATGGGGTGCTGCTGCCTGGAGCTCTTCCAAAGCCTGAGCTTCCCTATTGGGAATGATCTTAAAGCCAAGCCCTGCGGTGGCATCCCCTTCCCTGTCACAGCTGAGGCACACGCAGCTCCGGCTGTGCTGAACCCTGCAGAGCCAGGACAAGGCAGACCCTGCGTGGATGGGCTCTAGGCCACCACGTTCCCTGGGGTCTCCCCTTTCCCACTCGAGCACATGGGGCTGCAGTGGCACACGGGGGCCTTTTCCAGCACATTCGGGGCTCCTGCCCCCTTGCTCCCTTGTGCCTGCCGTTGTCCCTGGTACAACAGGGCCAGGCTCAGCCCCGGCTCACGTGGGGCCCCGGTGATGCAGCAGATGAGCCAGGGGGTGGTGATGGATCCGTGCTGGAACAAAGAGAGCAACAGCATCAGCAGCGAGGGGGGAAAGTGCCAGCGATGCTGCTTGCGAAGCACACCACGAGGGTGATGGAGGCTGCCTTTTCCTAGGGCTGAGCACCCAAACCAGTGCTCGGGCGCTCAGACCAGCTCCAAAAGCCTCTCCCCATTCAAATCCCTCCTTTTCCAAGCGTAACGGTGGTTGCAGCTTTCCCATTGGGCTGCAGTGATATTTGCCATCCTGTTTTCATTCCCTCCCCGTGTGAATCCTCCCCTTTCTCCATCTGTCCATGCACAGGGAGCTGCTTACAGCCCGTCCCCATCCCTGCTGCTCCGGAGCTCCAGACGTGCCCCCCTGCCCACCCTCCTTGTTTAAAGCAGGAGGAAAACCCCGCTGCTCTCTTTGTGGTGTTCCCTGCTCATCCCTTCATACACTAAAGGGGGGACGTTGACCCTGCCAGTGCTCTTTGTGCCCCTGGGATTCCCTTTCCTTGCACATCTCTGCTGCGCTGCTGTTGTAACCCCTCCTTGCCCACGTCCCTGTTGATCCGGCAGTTACTACAACACCAAGTCCGTCCTCCTGTGCCTGGGGATCACAGCCCTGGTGTGTCTGTCCGTTGTGGTCTTCAGCTTCCAGACCAAGGTGAGGCTGTGCTGCTCAGCCCCTGGGGGAAGCAGCAGCTCACACAGTGCTGGGGTCTGTCGGGATCCGGATACGGGAGCAACCTGAGGGATGCTGGGGTGGAAAGTGGAGGTTATGGAGTGTGAGGGGTGAGGGATGTGCCAGGGTATAGGTGGGGCTGGAATGGGGGGGTTAGGCTGTGGGGTACAGAAGGTGTATGATGGGCTTCTGGGGTGAGCTAAGGGATGAGTGCTGAGCCCTTGCCCGTGGCAGTAAAAGGGGTATGGAAAGCGTTTGGCTCTGTGTGCCATAGAATCACAGCATGGCTTGGGTTGAAGGGACCTCAAGATCATCCAGTTCCAAGCCACCCACCCCATCACCCCTTGTCCCATCACTCCAGCCCCTGCTGCAGGTCCCTCTCCAGCATCCTTGTAGCCCCCTTCAGCCACTGAGCTCTCCACGCAGCTTCTCTCCTCCAGGCTGGTGTTAGGCCGTAGGTGCAGGTGAAACAGGAGGGATTTGCTGCTGGAGATCCCTCCCTATGGCCCTGGAGGGGGGCAGGGGTCCCCTCAACTGCCCCATTTCATCTCTCTGCCCCTCTCTAACGTGCTGCTCTTCACCCCCGCAGTTTGACTTCACCTCCTACCAGGGGGTGCTCTTCGTGATGCTCATGGTCCTCTTCTTCGGTGGCATTATCCTGGCCGTGATACTGCCCTACCAATATGTGAGTAACGAGCTCTGCCCTCCATCTCCCCCCCTCCCAGTGCCACCATCCTGGTGCGAGGCTGGAGCTGAGCTGCCTAAAGCAGAGCCTGGATGGAGAGGGGGGTCCCAGTGCAGAAGGAACAGGCGGTTGTTGTCAGGTTGTAGGACAGCCCTGGGCTGGGGTTTCTGTCCTGGAGCTGTGTAGTGACCCCATGGCACATCCCATCCCAGTGCCTCAGTTTCCCCTCCACTAACAGCAGTGCAATGAGCACGTTAAAGCATTGCCCTGCCCCATGGAGGGCTCTTGCTCTGCATTCAGGGCAGGACAAGAGCTGTGGGGTGTCCTTCTCTCTGTCCACACCTGGCTGTGTTCACCCCACACAAGCTCATGGATGAGCAGCTCTGAGGGTGATGACTGGTCCTGGTGAAGAGTGACCCCCTTAATGCTCTTCCCACTGCTCTTACATGGGTCCATCCCCTTCCTTCCGGTCAGTGCTGGCATTGGCTGTGCTTGTGACCCCATTGCGTTGCATTGGGAGCTGGTTGTGACCACACCTGAAAGAGGCTTTGCCGTGCCAGGATGGGGTGTCTGGTCTCCATCCGGGAGCATCCCGTTGTGTGAGCTGTCACCTGGAGACGGCGGTGAAAGAAGGAAGGTGTGTGGGGCTGTGCAGCCACCACCAGTCACCGCCAGCCTCCATCACAAGCAGCCTTTCAATCACCTCCAAATCCCTGCCCTCTCACTTGGCTTTGTCCAGGCACCTGAGTCACGCTTTAAGGACCAGACCTGCACAGGCACTCCCTGGTGCTTGCCCCTGCGGTCACTCTGCTGATGGACCTGGGTTTATCCGGGCTGGGGAGCTCGGGTTCTGGTTGTCTTGGTTAGAGATGCACCTCTCACCCTGCGCAAAGGACCTGGGTTTATCCAGGCTGGGGAGCTCGGGTTCTGGTTGTCTTGGTTAGAGATGCACCTCTCACCCTGCACAAAGGACCTGGGTTTGTCCAAGCTGGGGAGCTCAGGTTCTGGTTGTCTTGGTTAGAGATGCACCTCTCACCCTGTGCAAAGGACCTGGGTTTATCCAGGCTGAGGAGCTTGGGTTCTGGTTGTCTTGGTTAGAGATGCACCTCTCACCCTGTGCAAAGGACCTGGGTTTATCCAGGCTGAGGAGCTCGGGTTCTGGTTGTCTTGGTTAGAGATGCACCTCTCACCCTGCACAAAGGACCTGGGTTTATCCAGGCTGAGGAGCTCGGGTTCTGGTTGTCTCTGTTGGAGATGCACCTCTCACCCTGCACAAAGGACCTGGGTTTATCCAGGCTGAGGAGCTCGGGTTCTGGTTGTCTCTGTTGGAGATGCACCTCTCACCCTGCACAAAGGACCTGGGTTTATCCAGGCTGCGGAGCTCAGGTTCTGGTTGTCTTGGTTAGAGATGCACCTCTCACCCTGCACAAAGGACCTGGGTTTATCCAGGCTGGGGAGCTCGGGTTCTGGTTGTCTCTGTTGGAGATGCACCTCTCACCCTGCGCAAAGGACCTGGGTTTATCCAGGCTGAGGAGCTCGGGTTCTGGTTGTCTTGATTAGAGATGCACCTCTCACCCTGTGCAAAGGACCTGGGTTTATCCAGGCTGAGGAGCTCAGGTTCTGGTTGTCTCTGTTGGAGATGCACCTCTCACCCTGCGCAAAGGACCTGGGTTTATCCAGGCTGAGGAGCTTGGGTTCTGGTTGTCTTGGTTAGAGATGCACCTCTCACCCTGTGCAAAGGACCTGGGTTTATCCAGGCTGGGGAGCTCGGGTTCTGGTTGTCTCTGTTGGAGATGCACCTCTCACTCTGCACAAAGGACCTGGGTTTATCCAGGCTGGGGAGCTCGGGTTCTGGTTGTCTCTGTTGGAGATGCACCTCTCACTCTGCACAAAGGACCTGGGTTTATCCAGGCTGGGGAGCTCGGGTTCTGGTTGTCTCTGTTGGAGATGCACCTCTCACCCTGCACAAAGGACCTGGGTTTATCCAGGCTGGGGAGCTCGGGTTCTGGTTGCCTCTGTTGGAGATGCACCTCTCACCCTGCACAAACGTGCGGGTGCAGCAGCTCCCAGCCATTAAGCTGCTGAGACAACTGCTCTTTATCTTGCGGTGTCAAGATAAGCATAGCTCGGGGCAGGGCTGTAATGAGCTTGTCTCTGAGGAGCAGGGTGCGAGCTGGGGTTGAATCAGCTCCTCCTCCATCAGCGCCGCTGTGTGCCGCAGCGGGAGCCGTGCTCCTCATCCCGGTGCCTTCCCTGCCGGACCTTGAAGCTGGCTCTGGCTCTTGCAAGCGTTCCGTGTTGCTCCCGATGGGATCAGCCTTGTCGGGGTAACGGGCACCCTGGGGAGCTGCCGCAGAAGGCGTTTCCATCAGGATAGCACCAGGAGTTTCCCATAGGGACATGTGGGAAACCTGAATGGACACCAAGACCGTAGTGAGAGGGGAAACTGAGGCACAGTGACGTGTGCTTTGCCATGGGAGCATCCACTGTAGGGAGCGTGCAAGTGATGCGAGTCCATTCGGGGTACCAGAGCCCTTTCCCTCCCTTGGATCCTCCCCGTTAGAACCCAGCCCTCCCCTGCACACATCCTCATGGAGTGGTTCCCCCCCCCCTCAGGCACTGACTGATGGATTCCTTGCCTCTAGGTCCCTTGGCTCCATGCGATCTACGCTCTGCTCGGTGCCATTATCTTCACTATGGTAAGTGGGTGCTGCTCCCCGGAATGCGCTGGCAGGGGAAGCAGCAGGATGGCGTGCTGTTAGCCTGCAAGGGGAAGAGGGAAGGGTTGGGATTGCAGCGCTCAGGAGTAATTGCAGTGACCTCAGCCCCATGCCGAGGTGCTGGTGTACGTGACGGCGCGCGGTGCAGAGCGTGGTGCCATGGGCAAGCCCATGCTCCGTGCGCAACGCAAGGTGTGAAGAGCAGGGAACACCACAGAGCCAGGGTAAAAAAGGAGAGGGGAAAGCCGGGACCAAGCAGTGGGAGCCGGGATGCTGGATGCAGCATCCATTGGAGGCCGTGCAGCGGGAGCAAGGCAAGGACTGGGGATGAGCTGGAGCAGCAGGAAGGCAGCGGGAGGCCGTGGTTTGGGTTTCAGGTTCACTGCAGGCAGGGAAAGCCCTGAAGCCAGGCAGCTCCTTCAAGGAACACTGAACAGGCTCCATTGCTCCTCATCGCTCCCCGTTGCTCCCTCCTGTGTCTTCCCAGAGCAAGTCCCGGCAGTGCCGTGCTCGCAGGCAGCCATGGGAGGTGTCTGGGAAGATGCTCGGTGTTACCTGGAGGTGGGGAGGCGGGGGGGGTCAGGAGGAGGCTGCCTTGGGCTCCAAGGCGGTGCCCACTGGGCACGTGGTGAATAAGAGCAGTTGAGCAATTGCATTTATTAGCTATAAAAGTCATGGCAAGGGAGCTCGGCTGCTCCTGCCGTGATTCACGGCCTGGGACTGCTCCATAAAGTACAAGTGGGCTCAACATCACCTAATTACCCCATAAACTTCAGTCAGAACCTGGCAAGGAACCTTCAGCCCAGGCTGATGGTGTCTGGAGAGAGCAGTTGTGATTTATGGCTGGGGAGGGCAGAGGTGCCGCTTGACCCCAGGCCATGGAGAGCTCTGCCGAGGTGTTCCGAAGGGGAGATGGGAGAAGATGCTGGGCTTGAAGCGATGCCACGAGGTGCGAGGCTTTGAGCCCCTGTTCCCACTGTGCTGGTTTCAGTGTGCCAAGGACTTGGTTGGTGTTAAATCCCCTTGGGATGTGGGGTTCCGTGCTCTGATTGTCCTGGTGGTGCTGTGTTGGGGCCAGGCCACCTCATTGTGTGGCAGCTTCTGAAGTGAGGAAGGCGAGGATAACAAGTCATAGGAACAGGGAGGACCATTCCGGAGCCCATCCTGGGCCACGTTTGGGATGGGTGAAGCGTGAAGGAGAGGGTCTGAAGGGACAATTGGGCTCTGGCTTCGAGTGTTAAGAAACGAAGGAAGGGGAAAGTCGCAGCTTGTTCAGTGCCTTGTCCGGAGCCTTTAAACTGCACCTGCAGCCTGTAAGAGGTGGCTGCGTTTTCCCCTGGGGGAAGTCCTCTGTGCTCTCACCTCCCTGTGCCAAACCTTGTAACCACGCTGCCTTTCTTCCCCCTTCTCCTCCCAGTTCCTGGCATTCGATACCCAGATGCTGATGGGGAACCGCCGGTACTCGCTCAGCCCCGAGGAATACATCTTCGGAGCCCTCAACATCTACCTGGACATCATCTACATCTTCTCCTTCTTCCTCCAGTTCTTTGGCTCCAGCCAGGAGTGAGCGCAGCCAAGCAGCGCCTCGGCTGCCAAGATGCGAGCGTTTGATCCTAAGCAGAAGGGGTTAAATGCAACCGAACGAAACCAAATCCACCCTTTGTGGCCCCAGCTCCATCCGTGCAGCTGAGCAAAGCCCCTGCGGTGCCCCTGCCACTTGTACATATGCTGTTAGGTCTTTGTGAGCCAGAAAGCAAAGCGGGGCTTAAGTGTTCTGTGTCTTCTGCTCCCTCCATCCTCCTGAGCTTGAGCCAGACCAGAGGCATGAGACCATGATCTTCTTCTCCACAGGGGCTATGTCTGAGTCCTGCACCTCTGGGGCTGCAGAGAAGCTCTGCAAAGGGAATGGAGCATTAAGGAGCAGGGAATTTTGCTAGGAAAAGCAGCTGAACGAAGGGGAAGGGCTTGGTGAATCCTTTCTCTCCTGCATCAGATTCCTGATAGTGCCTGCTTTGAGGAATGCAGAGCATGGGATCACCTATGGATGCCCCAGCAAGCAGTCCCCCAGGCACAAGGGAACCTGCTGCTCAGGACGTGCGGTCTCTTTGGGGACATCCCTCATTCCCCAAAGAAGGAATTCTTGTGTGTCCTTTGCTGTGGGGCTGGGACTGCTCTGTCCTTCCTTCCCCGGGTGGGATGAGGGGATGTTAAGCGGTGTGGATTTGCCTCGCACTCAATGGAACAGGGATGTCAGTCCCCCCAGAGGAACCTGGGAGAGGTGGGATCCCATGGGAGGATTATTGGCAGCGATGGGAGAAGCTGATGTTCACAGCCCGCAGATCCCAATGCGGGGAACGAGAGGCCACATCCTGACACCCCCCATAAGGATCTGACCCTTCCCGACCCACCTTGGTAGCGTGAGATCAATGCGCTTAAACGGTCACAACCCCCCAGACCGAGGTGAATTCCTGCTGCCCCAAACCAAACCCCACGGATGCCTCTCCCTCCTGCCCTGGCCCTTTCCCAGGTCTCCTATCCCAGGCAGGGATGTCAGCGAGGACACTGGTGGTAACTTTCCACCTTGCCCTTGCTCGCATTCCCCTCTTTGGGGGCTCAGCTGGCTAATGTCTAACCCTGCAGATAAGCAGCCTCTCGCTCCCGTTCGAGACGCGATCCCTGCTGCTGATAGGAGCCCTATCTCCCATCGCCCCGGGAATGGCAAGTGCGTCACGGAGCTGCCTCCAGCGCGCTGGGGGACGGGCTGAGCCCCAACGCTCCATCCCGCACGTTCCCCTGCCCCGGCTGCTCCCCTTCACATGTTGGATCCTGCGGCCACACGTGCTCTGGGCACCGGAAAGTTACTGCATGCAGGGAGCTGCTTCACCCCCGTGGCCCTGCTCATGCAGGGGAGGGGAGGCACAGGAGACACCTTCCCCTGTGGCTTCCTCCCCAGAGCACCAAGGAACCCAAATCCCAAGTGGTTTGAGGGAGAAAGGAGACTCCTTTGCATTGCAGTGCGCTGATTCGGCGTTGCATTGCACTGACTTGGCATTACATGGCGTTGATTTGGCATTGCACTGAGTTGGCGTTGCATTGCACTGATTTGGCGTTGCATTGCACTGATTTGGTGTTGCATTGATTTTGAATGGCATTGCACTGATTTTGCATTGCACTGATTTTGACTGGCATTGCACTGATTTGGCATGGCATTGCACTGATTTGGCATGGCATTGATTTTGACTGGCATTGCACTGATTTTTGCATTGCATTGCACTGAGTTTGCATTGCATTGCACTGGTTTTGAATGGCATTGCATTGATTTTGCATTGCATTTCATTGATTTTGAATGGCACTGCATTGATTTGGCATTGCACTGATTTTGCATTGCGTTGATTTTGAATGGCATTGCACTGATTTTTGCATAGCATTGCACTGATTTTGCATTGCACTGCACTGATTTTGAATGGCATTGCATTGATTTTGCATCACTTTGCACTGATTTTGAATGGCATTGCACTGATTTTGCATTGCACTGATTTTTGCATTGCTTTGCACTGATTTGGCATTGCATTGCATTGATTTCGCATTGCACTGATTTTTCTTTGCATTGCACTGATTTGGCATTGCATTGCACTGATCTGACATTGCATTGCACTGATTTTTCTTTGCATTGCACTGATTTTGCATTGCATTGCGCTGATTTGGCATTGCATTGCACTGATTTTGAATGGCATGGCACTGATTTTGAATGGGATTGCACTGAATTTGAATGGGATTGCACTGATTTTGAATGGCATTGCACTGATTTGGCATTGCATTGCACTGATTTGGCATTGCATTGCACTGATTTTGAATGGCATTGCACTGATTTTGAATGGGATTGCACTGAATTTGAATGGGATTGCACTGAATTTGAATGGGATTGCACTGATTTTGAATGGCATTGCACTGATTTGGCATTGCATTGCACTGATTTGGCATTGCATTGATTTGGCATTGCACTGATTTGACATTGCATTGCACTGATTTGGCATTGCATTGCACTGATTTGGCATTGCATTGCACTGAATTTGAATGGGATTGCACTGATTTGGCATTGCACTGATTTGGCATTGCATTGCACTGATTTGGCATTGCATTGCACTGAATTTGAATGGGATTGCACTGATTTTGAATGGCATTGCACTGATTTGGCATTGCATTGCATTGATTTGGCATTGCACTGATTTGGCATTGCATTGCACTGAATTTGAATGGGATTGCACTGATTTGGCATTGCATTGCACTGATTTGGCATTGCATTGCACTGATTTGGCATTGCATTGCACTGAATTTGAATGGGATTGCACTGATTTGGCATTGCATTGCACTGATTTGGCATTGCATTGCATTGATTTCATGAGGCACTGATCTCTGCAGAGAAAGACACACACTGGATTTCTGAGCAGGCAGAACTGGGAGAGGGGGCAGCATGGGAAGCACCAAAAAGCTGATGGAATAGGAGTTGGAAGTGGGAATTTCCTGGCTCAGACCCACGCAGGCACCTCTGGAATAGCAGATTGTGGCCGCCGTGTGCTCACAGCAGAAGACCTTTGGGTATTTCTGCTTTCCAGCTCTCGAGGAGGGAGAATGGAGCCATGTGATGAGTTCTGCCTCTGACACGGTCCCAAAGCTCCTCCTCTGGAGGACAACGCAGCCCAGAGCCCTGCAGCCCCCATCTGTGTGCTGGGACCCCTCAGCCTGGCCCTGGGGAGGAGAACACGGAGCTGATCTCTGGAGCTCTGGCTCTTTCCTTCTGCTGTGGAGGGATTTCGCTGCTGCTTCGTCCTGGCTTTGTGCTCTGGTGTGGGAAAAGCTTGCATGGAACCTGCTCCAGCTCAAGCCACTCCAATGGGGGTGGCTCCTGCCCCTCCATGCATGCGTCCTGAGCCCTCTTCTCTTGCCTCCATCCAAGCCACTTCCTCCAAAAGCCCTTGGGCTGAGCAGTGAGGAACATGCTCAGGGAGGTGGAAGTCCTCATGAGGATGAGTAACACAGGATTAGGGGTGGGATGTAGCTTATGGGCACGTTCCTCTGGGTTCATCGCCCATCCATGCAGGGGAGGTGCAGGGCTGCTTCTCTTCCTCCTGTGGATGTCCTTTACCTGCGCTCTGCCCCCTCTGGGCTCCGTGTCCCCTGCTCCTTGTGTCTGGTGAGCTCCTTGTAAATAGGGTTTTGTATTTTCTTGGGACATTGCTAATAAATTGGTGCAAAACTGCTGGTGCGAGGTTTCCTTGGAAGGAAGGGCTCAGGTGATGCTTCATCCCCTTAACATGGGACATAGAACCAAGACCCTGCTATTACGGCCTCAAGTTCTATTGGAGACCATTAAAGGAGACCCCATGAAACCATTAAAGGAGACCAGGCTGCCCCTTCCCTCCTTATGGCCAAGGAACAAGCCTCCCCGAAGCAATCAGATGCCCCCGGCTCCAGCACAAGCATCGTGCATGAGAAGTAGAATCATGGCCTCAACCAGGTTGGCAAAGACCAACCTCTTCTCCAGACCGAACAGCCCAGGTCCCTCAGCCCTTCCCCATCCCCTTGTGCTCCTGGCCCTGCACCAGCCCCTTGACTGCTCATGTTCAGCTCCATCGATGCAGGTCCTTTCCCAGGAGCAGTTTCCAGCCGCTCTTCCCCAAGCCTGGAGCGTTGCAGGGGGTTGTTGTGTCCCAAGTGCAGGACGTGGCACTTTGCCTTCTTGAACCTCATCCCATTGGCACAACCCATGCGTTGGAGACCTAAGCGCCAAAGAGCATCCTGGTTGAGGACCCTGCTCTCTCTTAGACTGGGTTTGAGCGGCACAGGATGCGAACACCAGTAAGTGGGGATGAGCCACTTTTATGGGCAAGGCTTGTGCTGAAAGGGCACGTTGTGGAGCTCTGGAAAGCAACCTGGTGTACTGCTGGTGTAGAGCCATGTACTCCTGAGGTACTAGTGATGTACTGATGGAGAGTGATGCTCTACTGATGGAGAGTGATGCGCTACTGGTGCGCTACTGGTGCACTACTGATGTAGAGTGATGTACTCTGATGTACTACTGATGTACTACTGATGTAGTGATGTACTACAGGTGTGCTACTGACGTATTACTGATGTACTACTGATGTAGAGTATGTACTCTGATGTACTGATGTAGTCATGTACTACTGATGTAGAGTGATGTACTCTGATGTACTACTGATGTACTATTGATGTAGAGTATGTACTCTGATGTAGTGATATACTACAGATGTACTACTGAAGTACTGACAGAGTGATGTACTACTGGTATAGAGTGATGTACTACTGGTGTACTACTATGTAGAGTATGTACTCTGATGTAGTGATGTACTACAGATGTACTACTGATGTACTGACATAGAGTGATGTACTACTGGTGTAGCTTTCTCAATGGGAAGTCAATGGGGAAGAGAAATGCCTCTGGACAGCAATTCACCTGACCTAAAGGAAAGCCAGCACCGGGATGTGACAACTCCAACCTCTCTCCATCAGCTTAGGAGGGCTGGTTGTCTCCATGGAGAGAAACCCCAACTGCAGCACCTTGGTCCAATGCCCAGATGCAGGTGTGGGGTTTGTTTCCTGAAGTATGGAATTCCGGGCTTCCCATCCCACAGCTGCAGGAGGAGGGATTTCTGCAGCAGGGAATGCTTTTCCCTGTGCTTTCCAGGGTAACGTTCGGCTGTGGGACAGGGGAAGAGGGTAATTTGGCTTAATAAAGGTGGGAGCAGCTCATGGGTTGGGAGATACGGGAAGGGTGCTGGAAGAGAGGAAGGGATCGTGCTGTTTCCCATTCCCAGGACAGGAATTTGGGAGCCATATATACAGCCAGAGCCAGAGACCTCAAACCCCAGGAATTCCGTGCTGGAGAAGGGGGATGCTTTTATTCAGCTTTTCCCATCTTTCTGCCATCCTCCCCTTTCCTTGCTTGAGGCATTTCAGAGGATGGACTCTCGCCACTGTGCAGGCGATCCCTGTGGATCCCTGTGGATTCCTTCTTGCTTCTCCCACGGCAAAACCAAGCTGCGGAAGGGCCCCATTGAGGCAGACGCTGTTCACCTGCATTCCCGAGCTCCGGGCGCCCTCTGCTCCTCATCCTGCGGATACAGAACAGCAGGAATCCAGCTTCCGCGTCCCGAAAGCCTTCCCCATCCCAGCCCTTTCCTTCCTTTACCCAGGAGCTTTTCGTTTTGCTCTGCTGTAAAACCTCCTGCCTATGGGGGCCTGGGCAATCCCGTGCTTAAATGCAGCTTAAACAACATTTAGATGTTCTCTTTATACACATCCGTATCTTTACATACAGATCTATAGAAGCCTTTACGAGCAGGGAACATCAGGCTGCCCCTATTGGCTCTTCCAGGGCTGAGGTGCCTATAGGGTCCCTTGTGGGGTGTCTGCGTGGTGTCTGCGTGGTGTCTGTGGGTCAGTGGTACCTATAAGACCCTCCAGTGGGGTTCTGTGGGGTTTCTATGGGTCAGTGGTACCTATAAGACCGTCCAGTGGGGTTCTGTGGGGTGTCTATGGGTCAGTGGTACCTATAGGACCCTCCAGCGGGGGTCTGTGGGGTGTCTATGGGTCAGTGGTACCTATAGGACCCTCCAGTGGGGGTCTGTGGGGTGTCTATGGGTCAGTGGTACCTATAGGACCCTCCAGCGGGGGTCTGTGGGGTGTCTATGGGTCAGTGGTACCTATAGGACCCTCCAGTGGGGGTCTGTGGGGTGTCTATGGCTCAGTGGTACCTATAGGACCCTCCATGGGGTTCTGTGGGTTCCGAGAGCCTGGTCCCGGGTCCATCCGCCGCCGCAGAGCTCCTGACCCTTCGGAACCGCTCGGCAAAGTTCGGGTCCGCCCGGTGCCGCTAGGCAGCGCCCGAGAGCACTCGGCGAGGTTCGGAGGCGCTCGGGTCCGCTCGGCTGGGCTCGGCAGAGCTCGGAGAGGCTCGGGTTTGTTCCGCTGGGCTCGGCAGAACTCGGGGGCGCTCGGCTCCGTTCGGCAGTTTTCGGCTCCGCTCGGCGGGACTCGGCTGGACCGGGCTGGGCCTCTGCTCGGCAGGACTCGGCTGGGTTCGACAGTATTCGTCTGATCTCGGAAGGACTCGGGTGGGCTCGGCAGGGTCCGTGTCCCCCCCCCGTACCAATACTCCCCCTTGTGACCACCCCATCGAATCACCCCACTTCTGCCCCCCTGCAAATACCCCCTTGTGCCCCCCCCCGTGCAAATACCCCCTCCTTGTGCCCTCCCAATTCAAATACCCCCCCCGTACCCCTGTAGTGCAAATGCCCCACTCTTGTTCACTCCCCCCCCCAAGTGCAAATACCCGGGGTTTGGGGGGGTCCAACCCTGCCCGTGCCTCAGTTTCCCCGTGTTGGGGGGGGTGTTACCCCCATACTCACCGCAGATGCCGGGGGGGGGGGCCTCACTTGATGCTCAGCCGGGGGCTACAGGAGGGGAGGCAGCACCGAGGGGGGGGGCAGCACGGAGTGGGGTGACAGGGAGGGGGGCAGCAGGGTGGGGGGTGACACTGGGGGCAGGTGGGGGGGGTGTAACAGGACGAGGGGTGACACTGGGGGCAGGTTTGGGGGGGGTGACAGGGAAGGGGGTGACACTGGGGGCAAGTGGGGGGGGTGTGGCAGAGCGGGGGGTGACACTGGGGGCAGGTTTGGGGGGGGCGGCACAAGGGATGGTGACAGGGAGGGGGGCAGCAGCAGGGGGGGGGGCAGCAGAGCGGGCAGCAGGGGGGAGGACCCGGGGGGGGGCAGCAGCAGGCAGGGGGGGACCCCCCGCAGCGGTGGGGCCGGGGGCCCGGCCAGCCCAGCCCCATGGTGGCACCGCCCCCCCCTTCTCGTGCCCCCCCCCTACCGCGGGGGATTAACGGCCCAAAGCCTCTGAGCTGTGGGGACGTGGGGGGGGGGGGCAGCGCACGTGGCAGCACCCATGGGTGCGGGGTCATGGGGGGACACGGAGGACACCGGGGACAAAGGGGGGAGGGATTAGGGGGAGTGACACGTGGGGGTCAGAGGAGGGCTTTAGGGGGGGCTTTGGGGTGCCCAAGGGGTTGCGTCTACATGTGTGTACATGTGTGTACATGTGTGTGTGTTTAGGGCACAATGCGTGTAGCACACCCGTGTGTCTCAGCCGGCTGTGTGTGGGCTCAGAGGTGACACGTGTGGCCCCCTTAGCGTGTGTCAGCGGGGGCTGTTGTGTGCGTGTGCAAGCGTGTCACTATGGACACGCCATGGGCTCCATCCCCGCCCCTGGTTGGTGTTGTGGCTGAGCCATGTCCGTGAGAGGTTCTTGCTGTGTCCATGCCATGTCTATGTCATGCCAGTGCCATGTCCAAGCCATGTCCATTGCATGTCCGTTCCATTACTGTTCTGTGTCTGTTCCATGTCCGTTCTGTGTCTGTTCCATGTCCATTCTGTGTCTGTTCCTTGTCTGTTCCATGTCCATTGTGTGTCTGTTCCTTGTCTGTTCCATGTCCATCCCGTATTTGTCCCATGGCCATTCCGTGTCTGTTCCGTGTCCACACCAAGTCCATCTCCTATCCTGTGTCCATTCCATGTTCATTTCCATGTCTGTTGCATGTCCTTTCTGTGTCTGTTCCATGCTCATTCCATGTCCACCCATGCCCGTTCCGTGTCAGTGCCAGCGTCATCCTGCATGTGACACCCCGGCATGTCATGCGTGCAAGGCTGTGCAGCTCTGTGTAATGCCCTGCAAGGGCATGCACCCCCATGATGCAACGTCATGCAGTGACATGCAACACCGTGCAAGACCATGTATGACCGTGCAACACCGTGTAATGCCGTGCAGAGGAGGCCCCTCCCCGTGCAGGGCCCCCCCCCCCGGGGGTAGGAGGGGCAGGAATGCAGCCGGGCGGGTGTTGCTGGCATGGCCCTCGCACGCTGCACACGCCTGCACACGCCTGCGCACATGGGGACACGCCGTGGGGCGCGGTAGGGCCGGGCACATGCGTGTGTGATCACACACATGCAACTGTGCGTGTAACACTGGGCATGTGTGACACCGTGTGTGGCACTGTGCATGTGTGACACTGTGCATGTGTGACACCGTGTGTGGCACTGTCCATGTGTGACACTGTGCATGTGTGACACCGTGTGTGTGGCACTGTCCATGTGTGTCACTGTCCATGTGTGACACTGTGCATGTGTGACACCATGTGTGGCACTGTGCATGTGTGACACTGTCTATGTGTGACAGTGTGCATGTGTGACACTGTCCATGAGTGACACCGTGTGTGACACTGTGCATGTGTGACACCGTGTGTGACACTGTGCATGTGTGACACTGTCCATGTGTGACACCGTGTGTGACACTGTGCATGTGTGACACCGTGTGTGGCACTGTCCATGTGTGGCACTGTGCATGTGTGACACTGTCCATGTGTGACACTGTGCATGTGTGACACTGTGCGTGGCACTGTGCATGTGTGACACTGTCCATGTGTGACACTGTGCATGTGTGACACTGTGCATGTGTGACACCATGTGTGGCACTGTGCATGTGTGACACTGTCCATGTGTGACACCGTGTGTGACACTGTCCATGTGTGACACTGTGCGTGGCACTGTGCATGTGTGACACTGTCCATGTGTGACACTGTGCATGTGTGACACTGTCCATGTGTGACACCGTGTGTGGC